>NC_062521.1:2826629-2835727 GCF_022655615.1 Tachysurus fulvidraco
ATCTACAGTAAATAAGGTCAGCGCTGACCTACAGTACGGGACTATTTTTGTAGTTTACTTCACCAGATATTTCATCGTTTCATCAAAAGTACAAGAGCGGTATTGACAATACCTGTGATGCGGTAAGCAACCCTTTTGTTTTCACAAAAGAAAATGGACCTAAATCATACAGAAACCGTTCCATTCTCATCGGCGCATGACAAATCTTCCGTTAAACGTAAAACTCTTTTAACGGATGGAAAGACTGGCCGAAGTAGTCGGTCTCAGAGGACAAGTAGATGGAAGCAAACAGGGAGAGAAAAAAAGAAAGACAGGAAGGTAAATATGAATTTAAGTGGGGTCCATTACACATGGATCTATTGGCCGGTGATAATGGATGAGATGAAGTTTAAGACTGGCATTCGTTACGTCGGAAGATTTACCGCCTTCTGTTTCCGATCGATACGTCATGTATAACATGCATCAGGGGACTGTGTCAATAATGAGCTGTACCCAATTCAATACTGACGGTCTGATAGATCGACATTTTATAATAAATAAATAAATAAATAAATAAATAAATAAATAAATAAATAAATCATTCAGAATTTTTCCTACTTTTATTTATTTATTTATTTATTTATTTATTTATTTATTTTTTATTATTCCTTTTTTAAATTAAATTCTGGCCCTGGAGAAGCTCTTGAGGATTTGACCATTGCATGTTGAACAAACAGACGTTAATCAATATACACATCAAATCATTTGCATCGGTCAATGACCGGCGCTTTAAAACATTCCGTAGCAGAGCTGGATCCGGGTGAACGAATAAAAGGTCTACTGAAAACCCCGAGCGTGACGGCGACAGTACTAATCCAGTCCGGGTGCTTTCCGTGGCTTTTATTAGCTCTCAGTTAAAAGATCATTTCATATCACAGATCGTACACTATAACACGGTGTGAAATAAAATCAGTTCTACACCATCTCTGGCTGTATCTTTTATAAACCTAGGCTTGTGCAGAAGGTTCTGGACCCAAGGTTTCTCTAGGCGCTTGTGAGATATACAAGACAGGCTGTTTACAGTCTGCAGATTACGAATGACAAATGCTAGTGAGAGGTGAGTATAAACAGCTCCGAGTTTCCACCTTGTTTGACACAGAGCTCTGTATAGTATATAAAACTCTCATCGTCTACTGAGATGACAACCAGGCTGGTGGTTCTGGAAGGAACTTATATAAACAAAGCATTCAGGTTCGGATCTTATTCTTAATGTAGATTGTCGGTCATATGAATACACCCGGTCTAGATGGTACAATGTTCTTGTTAATGTGAATTAATTGGATTAAAACTCCATAACAGAGTCGATGTTTTGGTTATAGAGCAGAATAGAATTTTACTGACAATTGAGATTAAAATATGGGACATAAATGAGGATATCGGGAACCCCGGATACGCTCCGACGATATAGCCCAAAGATGAATATTTTCCTTTAAAAGCATATTCCTCCTTTATCCTTTAGCTTGTAATGGAATTGTCTTGCCCATAAATCACAACCATAAGCTTACATATACAGAGAAGACATACATTTATCTTTGTCGCTATGCCTGAACCATTGTATTCACAGAACAAAGCCTTCTCAATCAGGCTATGCTTCCTTTGTGTGAGGCTTTTTTTCTGAGTGGTTCAACAACATGACATGAAAAGCACTTCTATATATTTTATTCAATAAATATCTGCACTTCAACACTTGTACTCATCACCATCGTTATATACAACCTTCTAGCCAGTCCGAGGTAGGTGACCGAGAAGTGTCTTACCCCACGTGGGTAAATCGGGTGCAACAGTCAAGTCAGGTCGAGTCAAGAAGCTTTTATTGTCGTTTCAACTTTACGTAGCTGATGCGGTACATGGTTAAATTATACAACGTTTCTCCAGGACCGGGTAAGTGAAGTCCATACAGTTGAGTGTGTGTGTGTGTGTGTGTGTGTGTGTATTGTGCTTGGCACAGTTCGTTTCAGTTGCTAAGGAGTCTGAAGGCTTGTGGAAAAAAACTGTAACACAGTCTGGTCGTGAGGGCCTGAATGGTTAGGTAGCTTTATCCAGACGGCAGGAGGGAGAAGAGTGTGTGTGAGGGGTGTGTGAGATGGAGAGTGTGTGTGAGGGGTGTGTGAAGCGTGTGGTGTACATGTCCGTGATATGACTCCAACGATCTTCTCAGTCGTCCTGACTATTGGCTGCAGGGACTTGCGAGCCGAGACGGTGCAGTTCGCTGCTCAGAATGCTCTCAATGGTCCCTCTGTAAAAGGATAGGGGGAGGGAGATGTGCCTTTCTTAGCCGTCGTAAGAAGTAGAGACGCTGCCTGGCTCTCTTGTTGACAAAGCTGGTGTAGATTGACCAGGTGAGGTTCTCCGCCAGATGAACACCGAGGAATACGGTGCTCTTGACGATCTCTACGGATAATCCGTCGATGTTTAGTGGAAAGTAGTCGCTCTGTGCTCTCTCCTGAAGTCAACATCCATCTCTTTAGTTTTATCAGCATTCAGAGACAGGTTGTTGGCTCTACACCAGGCAGTTAGCCGTTGCACCTCCTCTCTGTATGCTGACTCGTCGTTCTTGCTGATGAGACCCGCCACGGTCGTGTCATCTGCAAACTTGATGATATGTTTCAAGCTGTGTATTGCTGCACAGCCGTAAGTCAGCAAGGTGAACAGCAGTGAGCTTAGCATGCAGCCCTGAGGGACTCCAGTCCAGGATCCAGTCGCAGAGGGTGGTGTTAAGTCCCAGCAGTCTCAGCTTCTCAATCAGGTGCTGGGGGATGATTGTAGTCTATGAACAGCATTCACCCAAATTGACAGAAAATGTCTCAATAAGTGCAGTAAAATTGGAATAGGGGTCATTTTATAAAGTATCAAACGTGTACAACTGGTATAATTCGCAGAGAAACTTTTGGCTTATATCTTTTGCAATACAATGCAAAAACTCTTAATTACACTCTAGCGAGAAAAAGCTAACGGTACTGGCAAATGACACCAATTTTCAGTATATTCTGATTTAATTACTTTTTGTCAAGATAATCGCACATATTGACACGATTTAACTACATAGCAGCGGAACACAGCTTCCTTTTCTAAGGTTGGGTCCAGCACCAGACAGCATTGTCTCCTAATGAGGGTCTATGTATGTATTGAAAACTGGAAAGAAAAACTAGCATGTCTGAAGAGGTGTAAAACCAAACGACAGCGATACAGTAGGAGAATACATAGAGATATGAAATAGGAGAGCTCGATATTATACTTACAGTATTCCGAATCTGAAATGAACGACGATAGCACTTCCTCAAGTGAAGGACAATTTCTGTATCATCGTGGCAACCTTCCCAGACTCGAGATGCTATGAAGGTATGTCTCATGGCCTTTTATTTTACAACGCACAGATGTCAGAGGTCATGCATGGCTATCCATCACACTGACAGTGAAGATCATACTTGGACCTCTATCGAAGGATACGGTGAGTCATACACAGTATGTGCCGTAGCCACTCGTAAAGAATATGTCAATGAACATATGAAGACACACAAAGATCAGTGGCTCCATGCTGTGCTGCTACACTGAGATGCCCTTGTGTAGTCCCTGTGAGCTCTGCCAAATTTAATTGAGCTGCTCTGAAGATTGAAGCTGCCATTTAAGATGCTTCTGAAGCAGGATGGACCTTTAAGAATAATCTATCGTGTGAAGATAAAGACGTTCACCTGCTCACCGCCGATAGCACGCCGCGCCTCAACTACTGTATAAACGCAGTGCCGAACTCGTCCCGTAGTCTGACTTACGATTATATATAAGTTCATTCTAACGTTTGTGGTGGAACCGAGTCCGAGTTATAATTGCATTTCTTTCCTTTCATGATGCTTCTAGAATATTTTGAACATAATAGATTTGTGAGTATCCTCTCATCTCTAGGTCTTGAGGCTTCTTTGGTTGGTCCCTCTGGAGGATGATGTAGAGTTGATAAGAGCTTAAATTGCTTTTAAATAGCTAGGGACGGAAGTTATTCCTTCCAGATGGCAGGCGAAAAATGAATCACTAAACCACCAATGCTAAACTAAAGGGCTCAAATTCAACTAAGGACATTGTCTTGAATTTAGGGAGCACCCATATTTAATAAAAATTGTAACAGACCTTTTAAAAATTACTGTATAATGTGAGGGGGTGCACGGTGGCTTAGTGTCTAGCACGTTCGCCTCACACCTCCAGGGTCGGGGGGTCGATTCCCGCCTCCGCCTTGTGTGTATGGAGTCTGCATGTTCTCCCCGTGCCTCAGGGGTTTCCTTCCGGGTACTCCGGTTTCCTCCCCCGGTCCAAAGACATGCATGGTAGGTTGATTGGCATCTCTGGAAAATTGTCCGTAGTGTGTGAGTGTGTGTGTGAATGAGAGTGTGTGTGTGCCCTGTGATGGGTTGGCACTCCGTCCAGGGTGTATCCTGCCTCGATGACGCCTGAGATAGGCACAGGCTCCCCGTGACCCGAGGTAGTTCGGATAAGCAGTAGAAGATGAGTGAGTGAGTGAGTGTATAATGTGAATACTGAACAATTGCTGGTGTATGGAACATCTGGCAGATGTGGCAAAGTAGCTACTAGTAGAACATGCAT
Organism: Tachysurus fulvidraco; assembly: GCF_022655615.1. Classification (NCBI taxonomy): domain Eukaryota; kingdom Metazoa; phylum Chordata; class Actinopteri; order Siluriformes; family Bagridae; genus Tachysurus; species Tachysurus fulvidraco. Next base: position 2,831,256 of record NC_062521.1, read on the forward strand.
ACGTTGGTACATAGCTGTTTTATCTATAACCATGGCGTTCATACAGTAAATAAACGTCTATTTTTTTCTCCGTGCTAGAGCACGGTGTGAAAAAAGGACAAAAGTGTGGCTTATTAAATTATAAAATTAAATTATTATTCTGCTCGGCTGATCGTCAGAATAAATATGCAAAAGTCTCGTACTTTTTTCTGCCTCATCATATCAACTTTATCATCCGTTGCCATGTATCATGTTTCAATTTTCTATACCATACTGTACGTTCTGTCCTCGGTGGAACATGACGTACTGTTCACTCTACTCATTCTCTCGCGTTCATGCTAATTAGGCGGGAATAAATGAAATAATATACAAATAAATAAATGGAATGCACAACGAGATGAACTCAGACTTTTTTTTTTTTTTTTTTTAGGAACAAAGATCGTTCAGTAACAACGAGCTGGAAATATTATGCAACTTATAACTGAAACGCAATAAGTCACAAATATGAGGCAATAAACCACCAGGAATTTCGAACGGGCAGAAAAAAAAAACGAGCGTCGGATAAACGGATAGAATATTCGAATATTCATGAAGTCGGCACATGTTGAAATGTCAGAAGAAATATTCCGAGTATGAAAGATGGTTAAAAAAGACTGACTTAACCAGATGGTGGGCATCAGCCGACGCTTTCACTGACTTTATGTTGCAGAACAAATCAGCCTGTTCTTTTTTCCTCAGAAAATCTCCCATGACGAAGTGCATGGGCAAAACCAGACACGACCGTTCCCAAATGGATCGATTTATTCCGTAATTCATTGTACAATTTATCAGAAATCGTCAGGCAAAACTAGTAGACAATGCGATTCATTATGCCGATGATTTTTTTTTGACCCAGCCTCTTCGTTTATCGCGAACATAATGGGAAAGAAAAAATTATGCAAATGACTGTATTGAGTAAATAGGGCTATCTCATTAAAGATAATTAATTCTAGTGACAGGAGATTATTCTAATTAGCATACCGTGCCTGAAAGGTCATGCAAACACACCCACAACAAGGCACACCTAATGTCACAACAGAAGCAGACAAAAAGACACCAGATTTTCATTCATTTGCATCTAATAAACCAGGCTTTGTAAGAGAGGACACTGTGCACGGGAACACATGGCCGCTCTCTTCTAAAATGCCATCTGAATGTACGGGGATAAAAAAACAAAACTGTAAACGTTTGCCGGAAGTGTAGAGATAACTGAGATGGTGAGAAAATGATCTAAGGTGTGATACTGAAGAGCTTCCAAAGACCTGGTCAATGTTTTAGGGAAAAGAAGCAAAATTCTACTGAAGTGTAGTTTTATATAAAAGTAGGTAATATATATATCTGTAAATGTTAAATGTAGTCGTCATCAGCCTCGGGATATTCTCTCTCTCTCTCTCTCTCTCTCTCTCTCTCTCTCTCTGTCTATCTGTCTGTTTGTCTCTCTCCCTCTGTCTCTCTCCCTCTGTCTCTCTCTCACTCTCTCTGCACTCGTCCTCTGTCTGTCTGTCTGGTGTGTGTGTCCTCTTCTCCTCTCTGTTGTCTCTCTCTCATCCTGCTCTCCTCACTCCTTCAGTCATCTCTCTCTCTTCATCTCTCCTCTATCTCTCCGTCCCGCCTACATCTCTCTCGCTCTCTGTTGTCTCTCTCTTCGCTCCTACGGTCTCCCATCTCTCTCTCGTCTCCTCTGTCCTGCCTCTCTACGCTACTCTGCCTCTCGCTTCTCTCTTCTCTCACTCTCGTCTGCTCGTGTCGTCTTCTTCTCGTCTCCTCCGCCTTCTCTCTCTGCCCGCCCCGGGTGTCGCTCCCTCTCTGTTCTCTCTGCTCTCTCTCCTCTCTCCTCATCTCTCTCTCTCTCTCTCGCTCTCGTCTCTCTCCTCTCTCTCTCTCTCTTCTCTCTCTCCTCTCCTCTCCTCTTCTCTCTCTCTCTCCTCTCACTCTCTCTCTCCCTCTCTCGTCTTCTCTCGTCTCTCGTCTCGTCCTCCTCTCTCTCTCGCGTCTCTCCCTCTCTGCTCTCTCCCATCTCTCTCTCTCCTCTCTCTCTCCTGCTCTCTCCTCGTCTCCATCTCGCTCTCTCCTCTCCTCTCGTCTCTTCTCCTCTCATCTCTCTCTCTCTCTTCTCTCTCTCCTCTGTCTCTCTGCTCTCTCTCTCCTCCTCTCTCTCTCTCTCTCTCTCATCTCTCTCCTCTCCCTCTCGTCTCTCTCTCTCCTGCTTCCTCTCATCTCTCCTCCTCTCCCTCCTCACTCACTCTCCGGTCGTCCCGTCCACTCACTCTCGCTCTCTCTCCGTCTGTCTCTCTCTCTCTCTGTCTCTCTTGTTCTCTCTCTGTCTCTCTCTCCATCTGTCTCTCTCTCTCTTTCTCTCTCGCTGTCTCTCTCTCCATCTCTCTGTCTGTCTCTCTCTCTTTCCCTCTCTCTCTGTCTGTCTCTCTCTCTCTCTCTGTCTCTCTCTCTCTCTCTGTCTGTCTCTCTCTCTTGCTCTCTCTCTCTCTCTCTCTCCATCAGTGTTTTTTTTTACTTTGTGATGTCACGATCAGCGTGACTTTTTTAAGTTTCCTTTAAAAAATCTCTCTCTCTCTCTCTCTCTCTCTCTCTCTCTCTCTCTCTCTCTCTCTTTCTCTTTAATATAAACCAAAAACTGAACCAGGAACAGGGAAAGATTTCATCTAGAAGAACATTTACAAAGATTTCTAGTTTTCTCATCTACAGGCAAAAACAAACCAGGACACAAGGACTCGTATTTCTGTCGTTTCCTACTGAGTCCATCGTTCTTACTACACCTGTGAACTTATAGGTGTGTTAACTTACACAGAAACAATGATTTTTTTTATATTAACGTTACGATTTATAATTAAAAAAACAAACAAACAAACAAACAAAAAAACGAAGCATCTTTATGGTTATTTATACATCTCTGGGAAGACAAGAGCTAAACTTAATGAGGTTAGTTGTCAAGATCAGGCTACTGGGGCGAGACCCTCTTAGACAAATCAAAGGCATATGTACGAGATGTCTAGGGCATCGCGATTAGAATTTCAAAGTGGCTCCGATTGTTTGATCTCGAATCCAAAAAAGAAAGAAAGAAAAAAAAAACAGAATAAATCGTTAGCATAAACCCAGTTTTAAGTATGTTTTTCACAATCCTGCTTAGGATCCATAATTAAGTTGCTGGAGAGATTTCCAACTTCCCAGATAACAAATCCATGTGGTATTTATACTGCGAGGAAATATGGGAACCTGGAAATCTCTTGACTGTACTGTAGTCAGTGTATCTAGCAGTTCCTGTTATAAGCTTATAATAAACCAAACAAATTAGCTTTAAATAGTCCTTTTTTTTATTGTAAGCAATTATTTCTGGAAAAAAAGGCAAAATTTTCAGCAAAAAGAAGAAATTTTTAAGCTTGAACTCTAATGCCTCTTTTCCACCGGAAAGAACCGGGTGCTGGTTCAGAGCTAGCGCTGGTGCTGGTTCAAAGTTGGTTCCACTGGTGAACCTTCTAAGAACCGGTTTGCCTTTCCACCGGCTAGAGAGCATCACAGCGCCGAGTGTGACGTCACTGTATACGTGTCACGTAGCAACGGCAAACACAACAACAATGGCGGATGTTGCTTTACTGTTAATGCTCATGGCTTTGCGAACCTACTTTGGCATCCAAACGCGGCGAATAAAACGTGTACGTGCGGCTCTGTGTAATCTGTATAAACGGAGGTTGTAATCGATAAAGTACATAACGTTATTTTATCGTTAACACAGAAACAAAAGTTAGCCTTAGCATGTAGCTACCTACTATCATGTGTGCTGATAATGTATCATATCGCGGTAAAGTAAAAGTGTATTAAACATTAGTATACTTAAGGTACATTATCAAATGCGCTAACAGTAGCCCCGCCCCCAGCTCCTGACGCAAGCGGTTCTTAAGTCTAGACCAGCAACGTTTTGCTGCTACTTAAGAACCACTTTTCCTGGTTCGGAGCCGGTGCTTTGGCGGTCGAAACAGAAAGAACTGGTTCTAAATTAGGCTCCGAACCTGCACTCGAACTGCCTCGGTGGAAAAGGGGCATCTAAGAACTCTAGCAAGCTTAGATTTTACACAATTTTATACACTAAAAGTGGATGTATTCCTACATAAAGACTACATATATACATTCATTCATTTTCTACCACTTATCCGAACTTCTCGGGTCACGGTGAGCCTGTGCCTATCTCAGGCGTCATCGGGCATCGAGGCAGGATACACCCTGGACGGAGTGCCAACCCATCACAGGGCACACACACACTCTCATTCACTCTCACACACACACACACACTACGGACAATATTCCAGAGATGCCAATCAACCTACCATGCATGTCTTTGGACCAAATATATATATATATATATATATATTTTTTTTTTACTGGAAAGCCTTGATTACAGCTGTTAATAATCCCAACATCTTTTACCATGACCTTAAGAGCTC
>NC_062521.1:2846227-2866227 GCF_022655615.1 Tachysurus fulvidraco
CATCAATACTCACGACGTGGAAATGTCATCCATGTTCCCTCGAGGTGTCTGAATGGCTTTTTTTTGAGTTAAATCCCTTCAGATCAGAAACTGTTCGAGTCCAAAAGGTTTCACGTTGTTTTACTGGAGTAAAGTTAGTCGTGATCGGTTGGGATCCCAGTCAGTGTCCATAATATCCTCTTTTATTTCTCTAAGTGCTTGTATTCATACAGCGAGTCCAAGTGCTTGTCATTTGTCTTTGGAGGCCATTTTTATTCAAGTTATTCATCATCCACTGAAGCTTTACGCCGATCATTTAGCTGTAAGGAAATGGAAGGAAAGCCTCATGTATGGAGTTATTCTGTAACAGGGGCCATTAAGGGGCCACACGTTACATTCATGGGCCAAATACAGGGTACATTCAAGCACACGAAATAATTTATTCGGGACGGTGCAAATACATTTCGGCGGTCGTTCCTTTTTTCGAACGCTCGAGTGCCGGCGATTGTTCGGGGGTGGAATTGCATCTGCGACCGTTGTGAAAAATTCTCCGCTTGCTCTTCACGTCGACGATCGATGGAACGGGGGTTCAATCAGATTTCAGCAGGGGCCAGGGCCTCTGTGGCCCCGCCTATAGAACCGCCCCTGGTTGTTATACAACAGCATACTGTTGATATTACGCCGTTGTCGACCGACTGTACGGCGAAAGCTAGCATGATATTAGAATAATATAATTATAATAATTATAATGAAAAAAAAAGGAACTACGAAATGTTTATGAGGACAGTGTTATAAAATATGTCTTGAATGTTTAGTGTATCGTGTGCGCACCGTAGCCACTGTACTATCTGTACCACCACCACCACCACCCTCAACACACACACAATACACACACACACACCCACACACCCACACACACACACTGTGGTGTTCATCACCATTCACTGCTTACTGAAAGAAAAACCTGGCTCAACAATGAAGAAGATGAACCCCGAACAGGACGTTTGCCAAAAACCCCGTGTGTCTGAAGCCATGAAATGAGTCCCGTGATTTAATTTGAACCTCCTTTCCTCGGCCGAAACCGGAAAACCTGCCATGTTATCCTCACAAAGATATTCAGATAAGCAGTTCCATTTAGAAATTACCTGTAACCGAAGCCAAGCTGGACCGCAGAGCTTCGGCCGCGTCTGTGAGCCGAAGTATGAGACGTTGCATAACTAATACGGACTCGTGAGCTATTTTATTAAAGATTTAACAGCGTTCCAAGAAGGAAAAAAAAAAAAAAAAAAAAAGCAGCTCGGTGGTTTATTACTCCGAACCGGATTGACGTTTCCATCACTTTGTCTGCTCTAATGTGTAGGGTGGTGTGTATACTTAAGGGATGAATATGACTGACAGCTACATTTAATAGGCCTCACCATGGTTTGTATTTCATTATTAAGTGTATATATATATATACATGCACGTCTGCATCCTTCGTTTAAAAGGTCGTAGATCAAGCAGTGTGTGTTTGGGATGATGTAACTAGCAGAGCTGCAATAATATTAGGAGTCAGGACTAATCTGTCAATCAAGATGTTGGTATAAAGAGAGGTCATATACAGTATCTAGGCACGCTGAGCTGAACCTTTAACTGTTTTGTTCTATTTAGCAAAGGATCTCCTGTTCATACAGCTGTCAAAGGTGTCTTTAAATCTACAGCATGGTTTTTAGTCTCACTGAGCTCTAAGTACACGGTGGCTTAGCGGTTAGGACGTTCGCCTCACACCTCCAGGGTCGGGGGTTCGATTCCCACCTCCGCCTTGTGTGTGTGGAGTTTGCATGTTCTCCCCGTGCCTCGGGGGTTTTCTCCGGGTACTCCGGTTTCCTCCCCCGGTCCAAAGACATGCATGGTAGGTTGATTGGCATCTCTGGAAAATTGTCCGTAGTGTGTGAGTGAATGAGAGTGTGTGTGTGCCCTGTGATGGGTTGGCACTCCGTCCAGGGTGTATCCTACCCGAGAAGTTCGGATAAAGCGGTAGGAAATGAATGAATGAGCCCTAAGTACCTTGAAACACCTGTGCACAAGGATTTGGGTTTAAATACAATCTATAAAATAACCTAAATGTTCCTATTTTTTGCCCCACATGGATGCTAAAGGGGTTAACGTAAATTGTAATGAAACGGATTTGTAGGAGAATGAATGAATGAATGAATGAATGACAGATGTCTGGGCTCCCAGCTAATGTTTTGCTAATGTAGCACCGTTTAAAAAAAAAAAAAAAACTGCAATATTTTCGTCTCTGTTTGTCCGAGTCAAACACATCGCAGATAACGACGTGTACGGACGACCTACTGATGGCTCGGCTGCTGTTAAACAAACAAAAGGAAGGACTGGATATATCTGGCTTATCTGAAAGTGCCGCAATGAAAGATGATGACATGTATTCACAGTGTGTACAATCTCAAGTGCAGTGATAGTAACCATGGGCCGAAGGCAACACGTCCGACCGGGTTTATTTTTCAGCAGAAGCGGCAGACAGCTCTGCGATCCGGAAAAGAAAAGAGCGAGAGATCTGGCGAACGGAGCGTCCTGTACTGTAGGGGCTTTCGTTTCGACTCGCTGTTTCTGAGTCTAGAAGAGTTTGGGATGTGACTTTGGGTGGTGATTCCACTCTGGTGTTGATTATTTTCCTCTAACAGCACACCACGTGTGTTATAATCCTCACTGTCTTTGTGTCTTAAACACAGAGGGACTAAAACAAAGCTAATGTCGAATGTGTTTTTAATCACAGGCTCATGATTTTAATGTAAAAGCTTCTGATCCACTGAGTCATGAAACCATTGACTCTGAGTCATGGGAATGATTCGTATCTAAGATTTAGGATTTATCTGTCTTTAAACAGCCGATGTTTAACAATAAACTCCGACTGGAGACGAAATGAAGTGTTTGGGACAGAGCGAATGGGTGTCTACGGTGGTGGCGACTCGTGTGCGTGTAATTTCCTGTGTGCCGAGTCATTTCCTGTGGTTCAGATTGAAGGTGATTGGCAGTCTGTCTTTGTCATTCGGTGGAGTTAAAATGCAAGCGCACAGACGAAGAGAGAGCAACGAGGCTGCCATCTAGTGCTTATGGTCTAGTTAGGAGAGTGTGTGTGTGTGTGTGTGTGTGTGTGTGTGTGTGTGTGTGTGTGTGTGTGTGTGTGTGTTCTTTAAGACTGACTGAGCATAATAAATCAGGATACGTGTGATTCCAGGATTGCAGTGCCACTGAGCTCTTGTAGATCTGGAGAACTTAAGAGCATTAAATGATTTATTTATTTATTTATTTATTTATTTATTTATTTATAAAAGAAAACATGCATTTAACTGTTCACAAAATATGTTAACCAGAAAATCTATAATAAATTTACATTACAGTATATTATATTATATCATGTCGATAACGGTTATACTCGACGCATCGTGGTCGAAAAACACGAGATATAAATTACATTAAAAAAATGATTAATACGAACTTTTCTTCTTCGTCTGTAAAATATAGATTAGGAATCTTCCTGTTAACTATTTCAGGATGGATATCCGATTCCATTTCAGACGTAATCCGAGTGTCCTTTACGGATACAAGACATGAATAATATGTCCGTGTCCGTTCGGTCCAGGTTCTGGGTCAACCACATGAGATCATATGGCACCTGTACACACAAACACACAGCTGTTAGACAGCAGCAGCCAGATGTTCGGCCGGACGGTACGGATAATGCTCGCTCGTTTGTGCCAGAGGATGCTTGCTCGTGCTTGTAGTGAATTGGGTAAGTGCTTCCATGTGCCGTTTGATGACGGATACGAGTCTCGGTATGAGATGTGTTCCTGGATTAACATCACAAATCAAGACAGATGAAAGTTCCCTCATTTTCCCATCAGAAAATATTGGAAATTGGATACACCCTGGACGGAGTGCCAACCCATCACAGGGCACACACACACACACTCTCATTCACTCACACACTAACACACTACGGACAATTTTCCAGAGATGCCAATCAACCTACCATGCATGTCTTTGGACCGGTGGAGGAAACCGGAGTACCCGGAGGAAACCCCCGAGGCACGGGGAGAACATGCAAACTCCACACACACAAGGCGGAGGCGGGAATCGAACCCCCGACCCTGGAGGTGTGAGGCGAACGTGCTAACCGCTAAGCCACCGTGCCCACACCATACTGTAATAATGTTTTCCAAAAACGATCAGCGTTTTGTTGGAACGGTTTGGCTCCACTTGTGTCCTTAGAGGGAAGAGTCACAGGAAATCGATGAGATATATCTGAATGTCAAAGGCGAAGCCCCTCTGCTGAAGCAGATCAAATTCTCTGTAAGAAATTCCACAGTCATGTTCACGTTCATCGTTGTATTGTGATCTACAGTACACGACTTCATCCGAGACGTCGACGCGGCTTTGCGCGTATCGGTAAAGAAGAATCCACCGTTCTTCATCACTAAATATCGGTTACCGTGCGAGTCAGTATCACTGTATGTGAGGACATACGGTACATGCAGAAGGTTTTTATATAAAAAAAAACTTATAAAACTGTTCGGCAAAGCCGTCTCGTTTATATGTAAAAAAAAAATACTCTGGCTTTTTGCTTAATGATGAAATTAAAATGGACGTACTCATGGACTCGAGGTAGCATTATCTCTCTTGGCATGTATGAAGCGATTGCAGTGGACGTATTCGTCTGGCGATCTGGTGTCTCGCACCCCAGGAGAATAAAGTGTGTGTTCTGGAGTCTTATTCATCCTGACAGAGCTAACACAAAACACCTTCAGCTAAAGACCAAGGGTGAAAAAGCACAAAAAAATAAATAAATAAAACGGACAGAGGATCTGGGGAGCAGAAGACACATCGTGTTGGTGGTGATTTATTTTCTGTAACAGCAGGTAACAGGGTTTGTATAAATACAGGCATTCTAATAGGTATTTCAGCTTACACATGGAAGGAGATGTTTATTTAGGTATTTTAGGAAGAAGTCTCCAGTCTCAGTGCTAACATTCATTCATTCATTCATTCATTCATTCATTCATTCATTCATTCATTTTCTACCGCTTATCCGAACTTCTCGGGTCACGGGGAGCCTGTGCCTATCTCAGGCGTCATCGGGCATCGAGGCAGGATACACCCTGGACGGAGTGCCAACCCATCACAGGGCACACACACACTCTCATTCACACACACACACACACACACACTACGGACAATTTTCCAGAGATGCCAATCAACCTACCATGCATGTCTTTGGACCGGGGGAGGAAGCCGGAGTACCCGGAGGAAACCCCCGAGGCACGGGGAGAACATGCAAACTCCACACACACAAGGCGGAGGCGGGAATCGAACCCCCGACCCTGTAGGTGTGAGGCGAACGTGCTAACCACTAAGCCACCGTGCCCCGCTAGCGCTAACATTTTCATCTAAAACCTCATAATCTTATCATTGTCCTGTTAACTATAAATAAGCAGTATGTCTTTCCATAACCCAGGCCATATCGTTATTATAACAACCTTTTACAGCTATTTATATAATGTTAAAAATAATTCAAAAATTGCTGATCCAAACAATCGGATCGCTTTATATCTGATCTAAAAACAAAAACCATCGAGCGATGACACGTCACGGTACACGAGAGGAAAAACACACGACAGGGTTGGAAAGACGGGGTGATGAAAGAAACACGCAGTAGCTCATCTGGTTCCGTTTAAGTCCGAGGGTCGTTAGCGCTGTGTAATCACCGCTCGTTATTCCTCAAGAAAGTCATCCAGCCATTAGCCTTCATGCCCACGATCACAACTCTGTAAATACCCATTTTTGGTTAGAACAACAAAGGTAGCATATAAATATATAATTATATAATTACATATATGGAGGTTAGCGTCCATTATAGGGGAAAGTGCATATTTTGTGAAAGTGCTTGGTACTTCAGGACGATACGAAAATGCTTCCTTGAGCGAAGAGTTTCTGTATAAACGAAGGCCGAAGGCTATAAAGTGTAATATATGACCGGCTGAGAGCTAAATACCGACCGCAGTGAGAAAACAAGAAAAGCCGGACCACGAGAGACTAAAAGATGAACGATGGGACCGACGTCTGATTTAATACTACAGTATAGTCGCTGTACGATGAAGGGTTTAACGAACGAGGAACGATTCAATGAGGTCAGAATGAATGTGGGAAAACTTTCCCTGCTGAAACGTCGGTTCACTCGAAGGAGGATTGCAGCGGTAAACGTGGGGGAACCGGGCGTCGATCACACACGTACTGTACACACTCATTATTATATATTCTGGGGGCATTTAAAGGCAGGGTCTCCGATGTTTGAAAGCCAATGTCGACATTTGAAATCACCAAAACAAACACGCCCCTAACCCAAACGGATCCCACCCCTGTATCGATAGCTCCGCCCACACGTACATACGTAACCCAGGCGACTAACGGAAAGAAACGTGTCTTTATCATAGCTGAAGGGAAGAACAATACGATTGTAGATAAACAAACAAGCAAAAATGCCACACAAGCATAATGATGTAAAGGACAAAGGCATATATTAGTTCTGTGTAACAAAGCAAAACCAACGTTACTCACCTATCGAGAAGGAAAAAAGCGCCTCGGCGTCTTAAGTAAAGTCGGCCACATATTCACAGGTCGGAGTTTCCCGAGTCGATAACTCCTGAGCTAAACGCTGTTACTACACAAAACGTGGTTGTAGCTGCCTCTCTACATTACTACGATAGAAAAGAGGTGTTATTTGTGTAGTAACAGCGTTTAGCTCAGGAGTTATTGACTCGGGAAACTCCAACCTGTGAATATGTGGCCGACTTCCTGCTCCTTCAGTTCTCTCCAGCGCTGGAAAGCTGATCCTATATTAACACGTCCTACTTCTTGTCCTTATGGTAAGTCTTTCTTCTCTTTCTTTCTTTGTTTTTATCCTCCATGTCGATGTTAAAACCGCTTTCTGCTAACGTCACACACGCGCACCGAACGCTCTCTCCGCCACATATCGACAAGCCCCGCCCCTTTCTGCTCATTGGCTACACGTTAGTTTTGATTTTTGTTTTGATTATTGTTTACTATTCGGCCCGACTCGGTTTTCCGAAGCGTTTCTCAAAAACCGAGACCTTGCCTTTAATAGTCACCGAGTCCCCCAGAAAGTGACGCACGCTCGTAGCTCAGGATACAGTAGAATGAAACGTTGTACAAAAATGAGCTCTAACTTTAAACAAGTTATAGCCAAAAAAAAATGGACTCTAATATAGAAAAGGAAAGCCGGAGTGATATGAGAGTGCAGACTAAGACAAGAATGATAAGAAAAAGGAAAGGCGTAGCCAAAGTCTGACAGCTAACGCTCGTTGTTTTGTCTTCTTTCTTCCTGGCTGCCGTGATGCACAGATGAGAAATGTGAAATGAAGTGAAGTGAGGTGAAAGAGTTTGCTGGACTTTCGCAGGCAACAGATGGAAGCCGAAGCAATTACCCGAGTCAAAGAAATAGATTAATAATAGGAAGAAAAAAGAAGGTGTAATTGCAATGCTAGCAAGATGGAAGGAGAGTTAAAGGTGCACAGAAATGAGAGGCAGAGTGGAAAACCCAAGGTCATAGACAAGCAAAGACGAAGAATGAAAACAGAAAGAAAAGACAAGGCCGGACGTTAGTTAGACATGACAGAACGTGCCTCATGCTGAGCTTAACATTACGCAAGGATTCGCAGCAGGTACTGTAGGAATCTTTCATAAAACGCGCCGTTCGGTCGGGACGGACGGAACCTTGATTTGTTTTCCTCGTTGATTGTCTCAGACTGCTACGGAACTCTAGCGTGAAAAAATAAAGTGATGGGACTCTGAATCGATTCGAATACAGTAAGTGATTCGTTCGTTCATGCCGTGTGATTTGATTTGGGGCTTTTTTTTGTTTGTTTGTTTGTTTTGTAAAATGAATCAGAAGTATTCGTTTTTTACATGATTCAGATTCTGCGACCAGATTCATTCATTCATTCATTATCTACCGCTTATCCGAACTTCTCGGGTCACGGGGAGCCTGTGACTATCTCAGGCGTCATCGGGCATCGAGGAAAGATACACCCTGGACGGAGTGCCAACCCATCACAGGGCACACACACACTCTCATTCACTCACACACACACACACACACACTACGGACAATTTTCCAGAGATGCCAATCAACCTACCATGCATGTCTTTGGACCGGGGGAGGAAACCGGAGTACCCGGAGGAAACCCCCGAGGCACGGGGAGAACATGCAAACTCCACACACACAAGGCGGAGACGGGAATCGAACCCCGACCCTGGAGGTGTGAGGCAGACGTGCTAACCGCTAAGCCACCGTGCCCCCCCACAATCAGATTCATAGGTAAATAAATCCAATAGTGTTGGAATCGGACTCCGAGCTCCTTCTACCTGGACAGAACTGAGCTGAAAGTGTTTCTGTTTGAATATTTGTGCTGTGTTACAGAAGGATGTGGATCAGATCAGCTCCAGCTCTGTTACTTCTCTTATAGCTCTGTGTCTCAGAGTGTTAGGCTGTTAATGAGACCGTGTGCCTTTTTTTTTAAATATATGTACAGATTTGTGATAGATTCATGTTTGTGTCAGTTCAGGTGTGTGTCAGTTTTTGGCAGGAGAGGAAATTTGAATTCAGCAAAGAAACGTCAAGCTAAGTGACAGCCCCGATGTTAGAGAAAGACTCTGCGATGACAGATTTGTCTTAGATGAAATAAGGGTAATGTGTTTTGGTGGGTGAAGGTGGGACAGAATACAAAATGTGTTTCTCAGCTGGTTGTGTGGTTAGTCGTTTTGTACAATGTGTGTGTGTGTGTGTGTGTGTGTGTGTGTGGTTATCTGAGTGCTATCAGAAACTGTATCTCGGGGAGAACACGGTCTTAGATTTCATCAGCGTCGTCTGTGTTTGTGACAGCGTTTTTATTAAATGCCATTAACAGCTGTATTGATGCTGGTTTTGATTCAGAATAATAAATCATTCATTCCTTCTTTCATCTTCTACCGCTTACCCGAACTTCTCGGGTCACGGGGAGCCTGTGCCTATCTCAGGTGTCATCGGGCATTGAGGCAGGATACACCCTGGATGGAGTACCAACCCATCACAGGGCACACACACACACTCATTCACACACACACACACACACACACTACGGACAATTTCCCAGAGATGCCAATCAACCTACCATGCATGTCTTTGGACCGGGGGAGGAAACCGGAGTACCCGGAGGAAACCCCCGAGGCACGGGGAGAACATGCAAACTCCACACACACAAGACGGAGGCGGGGATCGAACCCCGATGTACCCCGAACGTCCTAACCACTAGGCCACAGTGCTAATTTTAGCATGATATTGTCTTCTTCATGAACTAGCTCGCACATACGCATGACTTTTCTAATAACCTTGGTTGTTAGTTTTATTTTAGCTATACACTCCCTGTGTGAATTTCATCCATCTTTAAACAGAACAAACTAAATGAACGAGCTTGAAGATGTTAGATCGAAGCTTTAGGTATTTTTGGAGCTTTGTTAAATGTTTGTGTACAATTTCACGTCTCACGTGTTTCTCTATTGCCTCAAGTCACCTTAAAATAGGTACGTATTAGCTGAGCCATGTCTCTAATACACATAACATGAATAGAGTAGAGAAACACACACACACACACACACACACACACACACAGCCAGCTGTGCTTGAGTCCCTCTGCCTAATGGAGTCTTGAATGTATCGTCTTGAAAGTGAACACCAGTTGCAACCGAGAGAGAAAGACAAAGAACGAGCGAGCGAGAGAGAGAGAGAGAGAGATGGAGAATTCCTGAGGGAAATCACCTGTTCACAAACAAAATCATCAGTACAGTCCTCCATTATACAACACATGTTCGCAAATGACACTTCATTAAAACACGCCGATATGAACACAAACTACAGTCACAGAGAATCCAGTGTGATGATAGCGACGACGATGGAGAGGTTGAAACGTGTGAGAGAGGGAAAAAAAAACAGTCAGGGAAGATGAGACGTGGATAAAATTTATACAGAGTTTGCCAAACATGACAAGGACACCAAATGTGGTCATCTGGTTGCTCAAGCAACAAGACAGAGAAGAACGAAAGACCGCGAGATCATGAGAAATCCTTCAGATAGAGAACAAATACGTCATAAGAAGCACTCAGATAAATGAGGTCATGAAATATGTCGGTGTAAGGAAGGTCGAAATAAAAACACCACACTAAAGTAAGTCACCTTACCGCCAAAACGAATCACGATTCGCCTGAACCGACTCAGCGAATCAGTAATCGGCCTGCGTGAGTCTTCTGTATGGTTCAGATGCATTATAAAGATCATAATCTAGGGGTTTGGAATTAAATAAATAAATAAATAAATAAATAAGGAAAATACCTCAAAGAGCACCGCTTTGTAGTATTTATCTGTTTATATTTAAATTCTGAAGTCCGCAAAGACAAGTTTGTGCCTGTTATAACTTGCATTATAGCAGCTATAAATATATAAATGTAAACAAACAAACAAACAAACAAACAAACAAATAAATAAATAAATAAATAAATAAATTCGACACCCCATGTTACTGATAAGGAAGGGCACGGTGGCTTAGCGGTTAGCACGTTCGCCTCACACCTCCAGCGTTGGGGGGGGGTTCGATTCCCACCTCCCCCTTGTGTGTGTGGAGTTTGCATGTTCTCCCCGTGCCTCGGGGGTTTCCTCCGGGTACTCCGGTCTCCTCCACCGGTCCAAAGACATGCATGGTAGGTTGATTGGCATCTCTGGAAAATTGTCCGTAGTGTGTGTGTGTGTGTGAGTGAATGAGAGTGTGTGTGTGTGCCCTGTGATGGGTTGGCACTCTGTCCAGGGTGTATCCTGCCTCGATGCCCGATGATGCCTGAGATCGGCACAGGCTCCCCATGACCCGAGAAGTTCAGATAAAGCGGTAGAACATGAATGAATGAATGAATGAATGAATGAATGTAACTGATAAACAGCAAAGCATAACCTTCTCTGTCCTAAAGATGTTACAGCTGTACTGTATATGTTACAAAGAGCTAATGCTAGTGGCTAGTAAATAAATAAATAAATAAATAAATAAACAAACAAATAAATAAATAAATGAGTGAGTGAGTGAAATGATTGAAACACTAAACATATTCATCCCCGAATATATATATATATATATAAAAAGTTAGGTGATCACAGACTATATGATTATCGTGTCAACCATGTGCACAGGAATAATATGGCATTTGTAAGCCAGAAGCAAAGAAAATCATGTTTCAGGGAACAAATGTGTGTTTATCTCCGAGATTTGAAGTCCTCCTACAGCTGTATATTATGCAGATTGCCGGTGTTTCTTCTTTGTTTATGAAACACTGGAGTGTTTTAAGAGTTCCAGCAAGGGTGATGCGAGTAGTTCCAATAGGACTCTATAGAACAAGGAAAGACAGAGAGAAGATAGAGAGTGAGAAACACTGAGACTGACCTGTCGAAAATGTCCTTGGGAGCTCATTACTACTTTCCACCTGATCAGTGCCGTCGGCAGCAAATATCAAAATACGCCGCTTTTATGGGACGGCAGCGAGTCTCTTAGGGTTATTAGATGGCTTTTGCTGAAGT
Source organism: Tachysurus fulvidraco (assembly GCF_022655615.1). Taxonomy (NCBI): domain Eukaryota; kingdom Metazoa; phylum Chordata; class Actinopteri; order Siluriformes; family Bagridae; genus Tachysurus; species Tachysurus fulvidraco. Next base: position 2,857,872 of record NC_062521.1, read on the forward strand.
TCAAACAGGTTCTCGCACACAAACAAACCGAGTCTGTGTTCCTGTTCTGGGATGTGAGCCCCAGCAGTGCCGTTTCAGTGCATGGGTGTGAGCTTGCTGACGCTGCACACTACATTAAAATTAATACCCAGACCGTAAACCTGCTCACCGAAAGGTAGACAAATGTTGGAGACAGAATTTCTTTCAACAAAGTTGACTTTCAGAATCCAAAATTTCTTAAGAGACCTGATATGCGAATACGGACGGCAACCGGATATGACATCACATGCCAAGTCATGGGAACGGAAATTGTAGACTGGAGACTCCTTCACTAGAGACTCCTTCACTAGAGACTCCTTCACTAGAGACTCCTTTACTAGAGACTCCTTCACTGGAGACTCCTTCATGGGAGATTCCTTCATGGGAGATTCCTTCACTGGAGACTCCTTCACTGGAGACTCCTTCACTGGAGACTCCTTCACTAGAGACTCCTTTACTGGAGACTCCTTCACTAGAGACTCCTTCATGGGAGATTCCTTCACTGGAGACTCCTTTACTAGAGACTCCTTCACTGGAGACTCCTTCATGGGAGATTCCTTCATGGGAGATTCCTTCACTGGAGACTCCTTCACTGGAGACTCCTTTACTGGAGACTCCTTCACTAGAGACTCCTTTACTGGAGACTCCTTCACTAGAGACTCCTTCACTGGAGACTCCTTCACTAGAGACTCCTTTACTGGAGACTCCTTCACTAGAGACTCCTTCAGTGGAGACTCCTTTACTGGAGATTCCTTCACTGGAGACTCCTTCACTAGAGACTCCTTTACTGGAGACTCCTTCACTAGAGACTCCTTCACTGGAGACTCCTTCACTAGAGACTCCTTCACTGGAGACTCCTTCACTAGAGACTCCTTCACTAGAGACTCCTTCACTGGAGACTCCTTCACTAGAGACTCCTTCAGTGGAGACTCCTTTACTGGAGACTCATTTAATGGAGACTCCTTCATTGGAGATTCCTTCACTAGAGACTCATTTACTAGAGACTCTTTCATGGGAGATTCCTTCAGTGGAGACTCCTTTACTGGAGACTCCTTCAGTGGAGACTCCTTCACTGGAGACTCCTTCACTAGAGACTCCTTTACTGGAGACTCCTTCACTGGAGACTCCTTCACTAGAGACTCCTTTACTGGAGACCCCTTTACTGGAGACTCTTTCACTAGAGACTCCTTTACTGGAGACCCCTTTACTGGAGACTCCTTCAGTGGAGACTCCTTCAGTGGAGACTCCTTTACTGGAGATTCCTTCACTAGAGACTCATTTACTAGAGACTCATTTACTAGAGACTCTTTCATGGGAGATTCCTTCACTAGAGACTCATTTACTAGAGACTCTTTCATGGTAGACTCCTTCAGTGGAGACTCTTTCATGAGAGTTTCCTTCACTAGAGACTCCTTCCATAAATGCTGAATACACATCCGACAGAAAACATCATTTATATGGAGCTTAACTGTGTCACTATAAAAACCATAGCATGTTAGAACAAGGTTACATTTGGAACAACTGTCAGAGCTGCTGTTATAAAAAAAATAAATCAACACCTCCTGACCAATCAGAATTAAGAATTCAGTCAAAAGCTAGTAGACAGCCTCAAAAGGTTTCTAGCTGGCTAATCCTTCATTGGGGGATTTATTTGCCTTTGCACCCGACGCACTGCCTACAACAATATATCGATCTAGTCGTCTGTGCGTCTCCGTGTGTTAATGAGCGAGCCTTCAACTACCGGCGCGAACAAGCTGCACTGACTCTCAGACCTCAGGTGTAGGCCATAAAGCATAAAGAACACTGAAATCCAGGAGATAAGGATGTAGTGAGAGAAAAGAGAGAGCTTAGTATGTTAGCTTTATAAAGAAACAGAGACAGAGTTATTAAACCTGGAGGTGATTAGCATGATTAGTCGAGCCGACGGCGCCTTCATCACTCTGCTCCTCTTTCTCGGCCTTGATGCTATTCTCATTTGAGGCTATCAGATGCTAATCTGATAGACAAATCGCAGCATGGCAGAGGGAGGGCAAGGTTGTTGAGATTGCTTTGCTCTGGAGTCAAAGCCCATTAAAGAGATTAGCATCAGTAAGGTGTGGTGTTAGCATAACTGAAACGTAGCAAATTCGCTTCTTTCCAGGTTGCGTTGATGTTTGATGACAATTTTATTATACTTCAATACAAAAAGCAGCGAACAATCCGTAGGGTCGAGACACGTGTACTGAAACGACAGTGGACGAACGGCGAAAGGAATTTATGCAAGGTTCCATTATGCAAAAACGAATCTCAGTAATAATTCGCACAGCAACGCTATTAGCGCTAAATTCTACTCTCTTAATAATCCAACGATCCAAACGTTGCTAGCACAGGTTTGCTTTTCGTTGTAGGATTCCCAATGCACTCAGCAATGAAATGAAGTGTTTCCATTTTAACGTGCACACATGTCGTCCTGGACCGTTCGCACCCTTGTTTGCAAACACCTCAATTAGCGGTTCAGAAACCCAATTAGTGACTAATTGCCGGAGTTGTGCCGTACTCCGCCGTGCCATATGTTGAGCTCGCTCCCTGACTTCCTGCTGTGCAAAAACCTCATTTGCAGGATTCTGTTCCCACAAAACCGAACCCACGTTGTGTAAAATACACGTGTCAAACAAACCTACGCCTGATACGGAGAGTCTGTGCGTAACGAGCTCGGCTTTAAAATAAGTGTCCTGGGCTTTTCTTAACGATCCTTTTTTTTTTTAAGGAACGTGTTTCTGTATGGACATTTAAAAGACTTTGACATCTTGGCCTCTGTGAGATATCTTGTATCTGTGTTTGTGAGGGAGAGTGTAAGAGAGAGAGAGAGAGAGAGAGAGAGAGAGAGAGAGAGAGAGAGAGAGAGAGAGAGAGAGAGAGTAAAAAGGTATGAGAGAGCGAGACAGAGAGAGTGAGAGAGTGGAGGGGTAAGAAAGAATGAGAGAGAGAGACAGAGAGAGAGAGAGAGAGAGAGAGAGAGACAGAGAGAGAGACAGAGAGAGAGACAGAGAGAGAGAGACAGAGAGAGACAGAGACAGAGACAGAGAGAGAGAGAGAGAGAGAGAGAGAGAGAGAGAGAGAGAGAGAGAGAGACAGAGAGGAACAAGTGATTCTGTAACTCGTGTGTTCTCTCCCACATCATCAGTGTGCACTCTGTGAAGATTTATGGCTAAATTATGAAGTGTAAAATGAACAGTGATAATGTGTGAGGAGGAGTGCGGTCGGAATCTGCTGCTTCAGCACTTATAGTGGGAGCGACGCCGCCTCACAGACACGGCTGTATGTACTCACACTCACACACACACTACACACTACACACATATTGTACATACTGTATGTACTCACACACACACACACACTACACACATATTGTACATACAGTATGTACTCACACTCACACTCACACACACACATATTGTACATACAGTATGTACTCACACACACACACACACTACACACATATTGTACATACTGTATGTACTCACACTCACACACACACTACACACATATTGTACATACTGTATGTACTCACACACACACTCACACTACACACATATTGTACATACTGTATGTACTCACACTCACACTACACACTACACACATATTGTACATACTGTATGTACTCACACTCACACACACACTACACACTACACACATATTGTACATACTGTATGTACTCACACTCACACACACACTACACACATATTGTACATACTGTATGTACTCACACTCACACACACACTACACACATATTGTACATACTGTATATACTCACACTCACACTCACACACACACATATTGTACATACTGTATATACTCACACTCACACACACACTACACACATATTGTACATACTGTATATACTCACACTCACACACACACTACACACATATTGTACATACTGTATGTACTCACACACACACACACACTACACACATATTGTAAATACAGTATGTACTCACACTCACACTCACACTACACACATATTGTACATACTGTATATACTCACACTCACACACACACTACACACATATTGTACATACTGTATATACTCACACTCACACACACACTACACACATATTGTAAATACAGTATGTACTCACACTCACACTCACACTACACACATATTGTACATACTGTATGTACTCACACTCACACTCACACTACACACATATTGTACATACTGTATGTACTCACACACACACTCACACTACACACATATTGTACATACTGTATGTACTCACACTCACACTCACACACACACATATTGTACATACAGTATGTACTCACACACACACTCACACACACACATATTGTACATACAGTATGTACTCACACTCACACACACACTACACACATATTGTACATACTGTATGTACTCACACTCACACACACACTACACACATATTGTACATACTGTATGTACTCACACTCACACTACACACATATTGTACATACTGTATGTACTCACACTCACACACACACTACACACATATTGTACATACTGTATGTACTCACACTCACACTCACACTACACACATATTGTACATACAGTATGTACTCACACTCACACTCACACAACACACATATTGTACATACAGTATGTACTCACACTCACACACACACTACACACATATTGTACATACTGTATATACTCACACTCACACACACACTACACACATATTGTACATACTGTATGTACTCACACTCACACACACACTACACACATATTGTACATACTGTATGTACTCACACTCACACACACACTACACACATATTGTACATACTGTATGTACTCACACACACTCACACTACACACATATTGTACATACTGTATGTACTCACACTCACACACACTACACACATATTGTACATACTGTATGTACTCACACACACACACACTACACACATATTGTACATACTGTATGTACTCACACTCACACACACTACACACATATTGTACATACTGTATGTACTCACACACACACACACTACACACATATTGCACATACTGTATGTACTCACACTCACACAACACACATATTGTACATACTGTATGTACTCACACTCACACAACACACATATTGTACATACTGTATGTACTCACACTCACACAACACACATATTGTACATACTGTATGTACTCACACACACACAACACACATATTGTACATACTGTATGTACTCACACACACACAACACACATATTGTACATACTGTATGTACTCACACTCACACAACACACATATTGTACATACTGTATGTACTCACACACACACTACACACATATTGTACATACTGTATGTACTCACACACACACTACACACATATTGTACATACTGTATGATAGATGATGCACTCACATAGACACTAATGGTAGAGACTGTAGTTCAAATAAATTCATTAATTAAGAACAGAAATTAAGCAGAAAACACCCACAAATTATAATGAGTTTGGGTCTAATTTAGGTGTAAATCAAGTCTGAGTGGTCTCAGGAGGTCAAGTCAGAAGGTCTGACTGAAGAGAGACCAAAATGACACGCTCTGGGTCTGCATTCACAACTAAACAAGTTAAAAGTCCTGGGTTACTTTGGGCCTTTTTACACCTGGTCACTTCGTGTGTTGTCTCTGATCCTTTAGCTATCTGATTAGTTAAAACTGTTCCATTTACATCAGGCCACATAAACGCATCTCGGCGGATCGGATATCGGTCCGATCTTTCTACTCCCGCCCAAAATGCTAATATATTTTACCTCATTTCCGGGGTAATTGAAACGGAACACATTTTGGTGTATAAGGTTTTCAGAACGCGATCAAAAAGAAGATGAGAACCGGTTACGACGTTTATGCTACAAAAAACAGCGTTTACTGTTTGCTGCGTTTTCGCTGGCGGCAGCAGCGCGTTTTAAGCCCCGACGAGACACCTGGGTGAAAGATCACTTGCGAGTGACGTACTTCCGTTTGGGAGGAGTGTAGCGCTGACGTATGTGGCTCGAACAACGCGTCCCAGACCTCCTCCTGAAGGGGTTTGTACCATCGGATTTATATCTGTCTCCAAAACCTTTCGGAGGGCATTTAGACCTGGTAGTCGCAGGAAGTGACCAGGTGTAAAAGCCCCTAAATAAATACAAATCCTGTTTCCCTGTGGCATACACATAAATCCTATAACCTTGTGCTCCAGTACTGTACATCTGCTTAAATACAGTACACACTATCATCTAGTTGCTTGCTAATATTATAAACAGTAGCTATACTAATTCCTCTTCACTTGCTTCTCTGTTTCTGCTCGTCCCGAGGCTTCCAGAGGTGGTACCGGCTCCAGATGTGTTCCGCTTCATGAGGATTTTAGAGAAGATCCCATCTACATGTGGGCTTTGAGGACAGCAACCTCCTAATCAGTATATACAGTAAGTGTATCTGACTGTAGAAAGGACATTATTCATACTGACACTTATAACAGTTTATAATCACACGTTCCGGTGTCAAGTCTCAAGGTTTGTTCGTCTTCCGTCTAAGAGAGTTTTTCCTTGTCACGGTCGCATCACTCACTCACCTCAGGCTCATATTTTCTGATTATTTCCTATAAGTGCTCTATTCCTCTTATATAACACAGTAATTTGCAAAGATTTGTTTATTTTATTTCTTAAAGAAAAACACATCGTACTTGTTAGATTTAGCGTCGAAGCTTTTGTCCTAAAGCTATTAAAACAAAAGTCCGCATTTGACGAGGAATCTAAAAAATCTAAAGAAAAAAAAAACGCTGTCTGTGCTGAAAAAACTTGCTGTTACAAAGCGCCGAAACCGAAGACTCTTATAAACCCGTGAATTGAATTACAGCCGCGACTAACTGATAGAAGAAATAAGAATGCCAAGAAAACAGACAGCTACGTTTACTTCAAAACGGAAAAAAAAACAAAAACAAAAAAAAACAAGGATGAATGGCGAAAGGAAGAACGCTTTTACCCACGGTGTGGTACGGCCGTGTCAGACAGAAAGCATTAGAGAGCGAGAGATAAAGGTAGAATGAGTGTCTGGATGGTTGGTGTGCTAATAAAGTGAGCGTCGCCTCTCTCCGAACCCGGCTTCCGACATAAATCGCATTTCTGTGTGAGTGCTCGTGGATACTTCAATTTCTTACTCGAGTGCATCCTGCTCCTGGCACTTAGGAAACACAAACAAACAAACAAATAAATAAATAAATAAAAATAAATAAATAAATAAAAACTGGGAATCCGCAGAGCAGAAATAATACTCTCACTCACTCACTCACTCACTCACTCACTCACTCACTCACTCACTCACTCACTCACTCACTCACTCACTCACTCACTCACTCACTCACTCACTCACTCACTCACTCACTCACTCACTCACTCACTCATTTTCTACCGCTTTATCCGAACTTCTCGGGTCACGGGGAGCCTGTGCCTATCTCAGGCGTCATCGGGCATCGAGGCAGGATACACCCTGGACGGAGTGCCAACCCATCACAGGGCACACACACACTCTCATTCACTCACACACACACACACACTACGGACAATTTTCCAGAGATGCCAATCAACCTACCATGCATGTCTTTGGACCGGGGGAGGAAACCGGGGTACTTGGAGGAAACCCCCGAGGCACGGGGAGAACATGCAAACTCCACACACACAAGGCGGAGGCGGGAATCGAACCATGACAGAAATAATATGTTTAAAAGAATTGAAAAAGAAAATATTTTTCAACATTTCTACTTCAGCCTGGCTAATTATATCTGAGCCAACGTGTCACAAAGAACATTCATTCATTTTCTACCGCTTATCCGAACTAACTCGGGTCACGGGTCATCGGGCATCGAGGCAGGATACACCCTGGACAGAGTGCCAACCCATCACAGGGCACACACACACTCTCATTCACTCACACACTCACACACTACGGACTATTTTTCAGAGATGCCAATCAACCTACCATGCATGTCTTTGGACCGGGGGAGGAAACCGGAGTACCCGGAGGAAACCCCCGAGGCACGGGGAGAACATGCAAACTCCACACACACAAGGTGGAGGCGGGAATCGAACCCTCGACCCTGGAGGTGTGAGGCGAACGTGCTAACCACTAAGCCACCGTGCCCCCACAAAGAACCTTATTATTCTGAATATACCTTCAATTTCCAATTTTACCATTATTTATATATATATATATCACACATTTTTAAATAAAGTTCTCCTTCTATCGCGTGTTCACGGATCCTTTCAAGCTTCGTCTAAACCTCGCACTATTTGTACGACTCTGTCTCCAGCTTTAGCTCAACAGGGAATACTGCAGAAATCCGA
>NC_062521.1:2868727-2943727 GCF_022655615.1 Tachysurus fulvidraco
ATTCACTTTATTAGCAAATGTGAGGCTTTTTTTACCAACATTTTTTTTTCACTACAGATTTTGTCAGCTCTGGTATTTTAATTGGAGGCCCAATCAATGTTATAAACATGACTGTAGAGACTTCGATAACAAAACCTGCTCAGAAATACTCGAAGAAGCTATTTATACAGTAAAACAGACAAGTAGATGATTAATTTCTTTTAAACAAAGGATTGTGATTGGCTACATGGGCGATACATACACTTACACATACTGTACACAGACACATACTGTACACATACACTTACTGTACACATACACTTACACATACTGTACACCTACACATACACTTACACATACTGTACACATACACATACTGTACACCTACACATATACTTACACATACTGTACACTTACACATACTGTACACCTACACATACACTTACACATACTGTACACCTACACATACACTTACACATACTGTACACATACACATACTGTACACAGACACATACACTTACACATACTGTACACACACATACTGTACACATACACATACTGTACACACACATACTGTACACATACACATACTGTACACATACACATACTGTACACCTACACATACACTTACACATACTGTACACATACACATACTGTACACATACACATACTGTACACATACACATACTGTACACATACACATACACTTACACATACTGTACACATACACATACTGTACACATACACATACTGTACACATACACATACTGTACACACACATACTGTACACACACATACTGTACACATACACATACTGTACACATACACATACTGTACACATACACATACTGTACACATACACATACACATACTGTACACAGACACATACTGTACACAGACACATACTGTACACATACACTTACACATACTGTACACATACACATACACTTACACATACTGTACACATACACATACTGTACACATACACTTACACATACTGTACACAGACACATACTGTACACAGACACATACTGTACACATACACTTACACATACTGTACACAGACACATACTGTACACAGACACATACTGTACACATACACTTACACATACTGTACACATACTGTACACATACACTTACACATACTGTACACCTACACATACACTTACACATACTGTACACATACTGTACACATACACATACTGTACACATACACATACACTTACACATACTGTACACATACACATACTGTACACTTACACATACACTTACACATACTGTACACTTACACATACTGTACACATACACATACTGTACACAGACACATACTGTACACCTACACATACACATACACATACTGTACACATACACATACTGTACACATACACATACTGTACACATACACTTACACATACTGTACACAGACACATACTGTACACAGACACATACTGTACACAGACACATACTGTACACAGACACATACTGTACACATACACTTACACATACTGTACACTTACACATACACTTACACATACTGTACACATACACATACACTTACACATACTGTACACACATACTGTACACTTACACATACACATACACTTACACATACTGTACACTTACACATACTGTACACATACACATACACTTACACATACTGTACACATACACATACTGTACACATACACTTACACATACTGTACACTTACACATACTGTACACTTACACATACTGTACACATACACTTACACATACTGTACACATACACATACTGTACACATACACATACTGTACACTTACACATACTGTACACTTACACATACACATACACTTACACATACTGTACACTTACACATACTGTACACATACACTTACACATACTGTACACATACACATACACTTACACATACTGTACACTTACACATACTGTACACATACACTTACACATACTGTACACTTACACATACTGTACACATACACATACTGTACACATACACTTACACATACTGTACACATACACATACTGTACACATACACTTACACATACTGTACACATACACATACTGTACACTTACACATACTGTACACTTACACATACTGTACACATACACATACACATACACATACACTTACACATACTGTACACATACACATACTGTACAGATACTGTACACATACACTTACACATACTGTACACACACATACTGTACACTTACACATACTGTACATATACACATACACTTACACATACTGTACACATACACATACTGTACACATACACTTACACATACTGTACACATACACATACTGTACACCTACACATACACTTACACATACTGTACACATACACATACTGTACACATACACTTACACATACTGTACACATACACATACTGTACACATACACTTACACATACTGTACACATACACATACTGTACACCTACACATACACTTACACATACTGTACACATACACATACTGTACACATACACTTACACATACTGTACACATACACATACTGTACACATACACTTACACATACTGTACACATACACATACTGTACACATACACTTACACATACTGTACACACACATACTGTACACTTACACATACTGTACACACACATACTGTACACATACACATACTGTACACTTACACATACACATACACATACTGTACACATACACATACTGTACACATACACATACACTTACACATACTGTACACATACACATACACATACTGTACACATACTGTACACATACTGTACACATACACATACACATACACATACTGTACACATACACTTACACATACTGTACACATACACATACACATACACTTACACATACTGTACACATACACATACTGTACACATACACATACACATACTGTACACATACACTTACACATACTGTACACATACACATACACATACTCTACACATACACATACTGTACACATACTGTACACATACACTTACACATACTGTACACATACACATACACATACTGTAACATACACTTACACATACTGTACACACACATACTGTACACTTACACATACACATACACATACTGTACACATACACATACTGTACACATACACATACACTTACACATACTGTACACATACACATACACATACTGTACACATACTGTACACATACTGTACACATACACATACTGTACACATACACATACACATACTGTACACATACACTTACACACTGTACACATACACATACACTTACACATACTGTACACATACACATACTGTACACATACACTTACACATACACTTACACATACACATACACATACTGTAACATACACTTACACATACTGTACACACACATACTGTACACTTACACATACACATACACATACTGTACACATACACATACTGTACACATACACATACACTTACACATACTGTACACATACACATACTGTACACATACTGTACACATACTGTACACATACACATACTGTACACATACACATACACATACTGTACACATACACTTACACACTGTACACATACACATACACTTACACATACTGTACACATACACATACTGTACACATACACTTACACATACTGTACACATACACATACACATACTCTACACATACACATACTGTACACATACTGTACACATACACTTACACATACTGTACACATACACATACACATACTGTAACATACACTTACACATACTGTACACACACATACTGTACACATACACATACACTTACACATACTGTACACATACACATACTGTACACATACTGTACACATACACTTACACATACTGTACACATACACATACACTTACACATACTGTACACATACACATACTGTACACATACTGTACACATACACTTACACATACTGTACACATACACATACTGTACACATACTGTACACATACACTTACACATACTGTACACATACACATACACATACTGTACACATACGGTACACATACACATACACATACTGTACACATACACATACTGTACACATACACATACTGTACACATACACATACACATACACATACTGTACACATACACATACACTTACACATACTGTACACACACACATACACACACAAACACACATACATATACACACAAATACACATATACACAAACACATACACATGCACATACACACACACACACACATACACACATACACATATACATATACATACACACATACACACATACATATACATATACACACACATACACATACACTTACACATACACACATATACATATACATACACATACACTTACACATATACATACACACATACACACACATACACATATACATACACTTACACATAAACATACACATACACATAAAGCATATTGCTATGAAATTCATGCTAGACTATGAAAGGTTTAAATCAATCTGACTTAAATGTCAGATTTCATAGTGGTCAGTTAGTGCAGGCTTTAATACGTGCAAGAGGAATGTGTCAAATGTCAATTTTTTAGTCAATTTAACTTTGGACACCTCAGAGTTATGTGTCAACACTCAGAGTTTTCCCACTGCTAAAGTATTCACAGCGTGTCAGTTATGTTACGGCCGTGAGGCGGCAAAACGTTGAGGCGTAGAGTCTTTTCTCCGCTTTTTAAATCTCCGGTAAAGACACGCTGACTTTGGTCTCGCAGCCAAGGTCGAGCAGCTGAATAGAACATTTTTGAGAACAGATTGTCCAGAGTGCAAGATCAATATCCAAAATAGAGGCAAGAAGTACACACTTATTAATACAGCGTAAACAAAGTTTGGGAATTTACTCAATATTTAAAAAAAAAACGTCCAGTACATATTTCTAATCCGACTATAGAAACATTCGAAAAACGAAAATACAGCGATATTTTGGTTATCTATCGGAGCTAGACGCCATCTTATTCCTGAACCTCTAACGACGGAACGCGATAGATCCGAGTCGATGTCATTTCATCTGCCTCGTTTTTAATAACTCAATTGCGGCAGAGTAACGAGTACAAAATAAATCTTAAAATAAGTTTGAAACACGGCGAATTCTCCCACCGTAAGCGTAAAGAACGCTTGGAAGAACGCTATACAGTAAATAAGCACAGTTTACTGTATATGGAGGAGAAAGGACCACTGAGACTATAAATACGAGGTCACCGAGGACGAGTCCGCCGACCTGAGACGCGAGCGGCATGGATAACACGAATATCAACAGACCGCACGAAGGCCGTGATCGCGTTTTTTTTGTTTTTCTTGTTTTTATAGTAAATATGACGAATAAGATCGACCTTCGATCTCGGAACCACTTACGCATAAAATTGCAATTATCAGAACATGCATGTATTAAAAATCTACCGGACACTCGACTGGATTTGCCACTGGCTGATAATGTGTGCATTTTTTTTTTTCCTGTTGTGTTTTTATAGCGTCGCGCGTTTTATGTTGATGTGCATTTTATAGCAGAAAGCAAAGGAAAGGAAAATATATAATATATGAAATGCCTCTGGTGATAAGTGCCATATAAATATCAATGGCGTTTTTACAACATCTGTAGGTTTAGTGAGTTCTTACCAGGACCGATGTGATTTCCTTTCCAATAACGAGGACTCCATGTGTGTTACTCGAGATCACTTGAGGGAGTTTAGTGGAGGCAGACTGATGTATTTCCCACAGGATGTTCCCTGCCACTGGTGTTGAAAGATTCAAACATGGTAATTTAGTCTATCTAAGGAAGTCCGTCGGAAAAGTCATTTGCAGGCTTATTAGTAGCGCGGCGGTGATGAAAAGTCGAACGTTTAATTTTTAATACATATCGTAGTTCATTTTAACAGCTAATTATATCGGCCCTCTGTGTATTACAGTACGTGTTGCTCTTACTTTCAGTTAGTGAGGTCCGGATTTTTATTAGGTCTCGTATTAGTTATAGGCCCCGTTCACACTGCAGGTAAAAGTGGCCCAAATCCGATTTTATTGGGGTCAAGTGACCAGGTCAGACTTCTTCAGGAGTAGTGTGAACACTCAAATCTGGCCCAGATCGGATTTTTTCAAATCAGATCTGGGGCACTTCCATATGTGGTCCTGAATCAGACCCAAATCTGATTTTTTCCAATGTGTGATTTTCCAGTGTGAACAGCCGAGGCGGATTTGATGCGACTTTTACGTCAATCTACATCGACATTCGTCACAATTATGTGCCGGCGAAGACTTTTTTTTTGTTTTGTTTAACACACACACACACGTTACCAGTCGCCGCGTTTGTGTCACGTGTCACGGCGAAAACGTGACAGAAATGTGTGTGTGTTAAGAGTGTTATATAAAGTGGTTACGTGAACCAGCTCATAATGTTTGCATTGAATACATCACATTATAGCATTACATGATATGTTTGCTTGCACCAGATGATACAATACTTTTTTTTTTGATGATACATTACTTCCTCTATAACCTCCCCAACTTTTTAGCGCGACGGCGTGCTGCGTGTGACGTCATCGTTACCATTTGTTTGCGCATGCGGGTCAGTTCGAAACAGCGAACAGTTCACACTGGTATCTGATCTAGGCCACGTTTTAAAAGGTAATGTGAACAGCCAAACAAAAAAAAATCAGATCTGAGCAAAATATCCGAATTGAGCGTTAAGACTTGCGGTGTGTGAACGTGGCCTTAGTTTCGTGAAAAACCGCCGTGGTGAAAGAAGAGTCAGACAATTTGAGGCATGCTGAGGTAACAGGTTATACTCTCATACAACTGCATCCTTATGCATGAATATTTTTCTATAACATCGTTCTAACAAGCGTTTTATTCCTTACGGATCTCACACACGACTCTATCGTATCGAGTATATTTACCATAGAGACCCTTTCGAGTCTAAGCCTAGTCAGAAAAGTTCACTAACCGTACAAGGTGTGTTACGAGGTACAGTCGGTGTGTCTTACTGTATAAAGTGGCCGGTAACCAGGACAACACACACATGGGATTGACCTCGTCTGTGTCAGCGCTGAGTGTGATCCTGATGGAGAAAATAATAGCTGATGGGTTTGTAGTGGTTTTTTTCTCTTTCCATTGATAGACTGGGTAGAAGTAGAGAGATGAACTTAAAGTAAAGACAGAGATGAGCTACAGACTGTGTTTGTGCACTTAATGTAGCTAATAAATTGCCTAATATCTCAAATATACCTCCATATAAATGTCTGTAATGTCTGTGTTCAGCGTGTGACATTTTGAGCAAGCAGGTGTGTGTTTGTTGCCTGGAACAGTGGATGACTTATTCAGGTCAGATGGTAACTCAGGCAATTGTGTGTATGTGTATGTGTGTGTGTGTGTGTGTGTGTGTGTGTGTGTGTGTGTGTGTGTGTGTGTGTGTGTGTGTGTGTGTGTGTGTGTGTGTGTGTGTGTGTTGCCCAGTCACACTCCAGGAATAGCACTGCTGTAGGGTTAATACTGCTGAAATACCACCGGTGAGCGTTAAAGCTGCTAGGACATCTGCTCCAGCCCCAGAGACCTCACATGACAGGTACACCGATAAAATAAACACATTCATACATGGATGTGAAATTCACACACACACACACACACACACACACGCACACGCACACACTCACCCATAAAGAATTAAAGAATTAAACAAACAAATAAATAAACAAACAAATGATGTTTGTAACATTATTCTTTATTTATTTGCTCCACATTTGCATTTTTGTATAATTGTAAAATGTATTCGTTCGAAATTATGTTTTGATTT
Organism: Tachysurus fulvidraco; assembly: GCF_022655615.1. Classification (NCBI taxonomy): domain Eukaryota; kingdom Metazoa; phylum Chordata; class Actinopteri; order Siluriformes; family Bagridae; genus Tachysurus; species Tachysurus fulvidraco. Next base: position 2,876,471 of record NC_062521.1, read on the forward strand.
TTTTTTTTTTTTACTTATGGTTTCATTTTCTCGTTTTCTTTACGCTTAAGGGTGAAGATCTGAACTCCGAATTCAGATGATGATTATTATTATTCGTAATTATGTCATTAAAATCTGACAAAGTCACTTCTGTGGGTGTTTTCGATGCGTGTGTGCACACACGCACACACACACACTCTCTCACACACACACACACACACACACACACTTTTCACAGTAGCATAATGGAGTTCTCCAAGCTAACACAGCGTGCTACAACCAAAGCAATAAACATTTTAATTGCGCTCAGCGGTGCGGATTTCACACTACGGTGAATAAACAGAGTAAGAGAGCGCCGGAATAAAGGAAGGTGTAATTCTCTGTATAGGAATTATTCGAATATTTAGGCGTGTCAATCATTTTGTCACACCTTTTTGAGATAAGACTACATTATAGTTTTCACTGGTAATACATTTCTTTAGTCAATTGAAAGAAACCTGGCTGTCTTTGTGTGTTATGTTTAGTTTGCCCATTCTGCCTAAGGGTGCCAATAATTCTGGAATTTGCCAGTCTTCTCTGATTACAGTCATGCCCCTGAATACAGCTTAAGGCTGAGATCGGACAGCGATTTATCTGTCTTCACGACTAATACCGTATATAAACCCAAGTTATGAACTGCATTCTGATTCGTTGACAGACTGATGACGGATGGAAATACGGTGACTTGCGTTTTTTTTTTTCCTTTTGCATCATTGAAATTCTGTGAAAATGAAAACTCTTTAAAGTAATTGTGTTTGTGTTTGTGTTTGTGCGTGTGGGAATGATTACATCTCGTCTGACGTCTACACAAGGTCACCGGTCTCTACCGACAAGCTCGAGTGTCCGACCTATACGCTAATGCGAACACACATACAGTACACACGCCCAATCAAGACACATCAAATTGTCTGATGTGCTCAGTGTATAATCCATCTCTTGTTCTTTTTAAAAAGAGGAGGCTGACGTCTGTCCTCCATCTTCCCCTAAACCCTATTTTCCTCCTGTCTCGCAGTCTTCAAGGGCAGTCAGACATGCATCATATTTTAGCCTGATCTTCCTTTGATGGGCCATCGCTCCTCTGCCTCAGACACACAACATACATCCATATAAACACACACACACACACACACACACACACACACATCGGTATCATTCACAACTTTGTAAAAAGGGCTGTTTTCCTTCTCGTCAGCGTTACCGTACGAGAGGTTGTAAATCTCAGCTAACGCTGAGAAACGACACTGCGGAATTGCTAGCTGCTGCATTTGGAGAATTACGCTCGACTGCAAACACCCAAACAGACAAAAAAGAAAAAGAGCGAGATGGGGACAAGAAACACGGAAGGCTCGCATCCGTCAAACTCTAGTACGTACCTCCGCGGTCAACTTCAGGACAAAAGAAAAACCATCATGAGGGATTCTGTGCTGCCTAGAAATTCGAGTAAGAGTGTAAAGTGTCAGTACAAAAAATGTGACGCTATTAGACCACTGTCTCATTTTCCCTTTCTCCTTTTTCCCTTTCTTTCAGACGGACACTCACGATAAGGGAAATTTGCATTTCCTTTATTTCTAGTAAGGGGGGCACGGTGGCTTAGTGGTTAGCACGTTCGCCTCACACCTCCAGGGTTGGGGGTTCGATTCCCGCCTCCGCCTTGTGTTTATGGTGTTTGCATGTTCTCCCCGTGCCTCGGGGGTTTCCTCCCCTGGTCCAAAGACATGCATGGTAGGTTGATTGGCATCTCTGGAAAAATTGTCCGTAGTGTGTGTGTGTGAATGAGAGTGTGTGTGTGCCCTGTGATGGGTTGGCACTCCGTCCAGGGTGTATCCTGCCTCGATGCCCGATGACGCCTGAGATAGGCACAGGCTCCCCGTGACCCGGGAAGTTCGGATAAAGCGGTTGAAAATGAATGAATGAATGAATGAATGAATGAATGAATTATTCCTAGTAATTTTTTTTCCTAATGCTTAATGTGAACATAAACTGAAGCTCATTTGCTACAGCTACTGTATGCCGATTGGCCGACTGCGAAAGTGCATGAATAAGAAGCTATATAGTTGTTTATAACTGGATAGTAAGGGTTAATCTGCTGAAAGGGTTCCGATTAACTCTCTACTGTAGAGTATATACAATACATACAAAGGAGTTTACTTTATATTCTCCCTGAGGGATAGAACCTTAACCTTCTGACCTTTTTAAGCCACAACTAAACCCCGAGTGTTTACGTACAGTAAGTTCGCTCGGATACGGACGAGCTTTGAAAGAGTAAAGTACACAAGAATGTACACAAGGCAAAGACTCCGCAGAACGGCACATGTTCTGGTCCTCAGAGTACAATTTCACTTGATCCACTGAATAGTCTTTTCTCTCTTTGCACAACAGAAGCTTCCACAGTGGTCGATCGGAGGCCAACGATAATCAGAACAGCTGGTGTTGTAGTCAAACAAACTAGTTTGGGGAATTGGAGGAAAGACAGAACTCGAGGGATGGAAAGGTGTATTTTTCTTGCCAGAAAATGATAACTCGTACAGCTGCAATTGATCTCAGCAGATCTTTCAGGGAACTTTCCAATCTAAAATGGTGATCTTTAATTACTGACATTTACAATACTGTCATCTGGACCTTCTCACTGAACATCTAATGATAACGGAACAGCGTCTTAATAACCCGACCATCTCTTCGAGGTTTAGTTAATATTTCATCGTATCGTACAGTAGTGTGATGGTTTGGCAGATATTGAACGTATCCAGACATCGGTCGCTCATTTATTATTAAAAACTATCGAATGTTCTGTGGAGCCGTGAATGTATTATTTTTTGAAATGCTGTTCCGATAAAATTTAGACCGATCCCTTATTCTTTCCCTTCATTCTTTCACTTCTCATGAACTCGTTTGTCCTAAAACATGAAGTGGAAATAAATATATATATAAAATACAAATCATTTAAAGCAGTGGTCCCCAACCCCCGGGCCGCGGACCGGTACCGGTCCGTGGAACAAATGGTACCGGGCCGCCCAAGGAACATTAAATTATTTCCATTTTATTTACTGTGGTGTATTTCTCTCGGGTTTGTACGACGTTCCATGGACGAGAGGTTAACCGGGAGCTGAGAGACGTCACCTAAAGCCGCACCAATACCGCGCATGCGAAAAATATCATGATATCTGGCCGAGTTTAGGTGACGTCTGGAGCTGAGCGTCTGCGAGCGGCAGTGGTGTTGTAGCTTTGGTGGAGAGAGAAGGTGTGTATCGCTCTTCTCTCTGTTCACCGGTACTTTGTCATGTTTAACAGTGCTTGGTGTACGTGTATATTGTGTTTGCTCAAATTTAACCCACAAATTAGCAAAAATGAGCACGAAACAGACGTCGTTAGAAAGTTAGAAACTCTGCCGGTGTTCTGGATTAAAGTCATGGCGGAATACCCTGAGATTGTCACCACAGCACTTACATCCCTATCGCCATGGTTTAAGATGTAACACAGAGAGCTAGTTTCACTTGAGGATATCAGTAATAATAATGATTTTTCACCCTGATCGTACGTTTTACGATATTACGGTCAAAATTTGTATCCTACTGTAAAACCTTCTACTCAGTGTAAACTTTTCCACCCAGCTTCGTGGCAAATCGTGCTCTGATTCTACATATTAGCCCTCGGACAAAAAACTAGAAATGATCAACGAGCGATGTCCAAAAATCTATGATCACAAAAACAAACTGCAATTTTATTTATCAAAAGCTTTTTTTTTTTTTTTTAATATAAGAAAACGTCATGTATTATTATTATTTATGCTGCCTATAATTATTAGCTAATCCAGGCGATTTTTGTGATTGTTGGAATTAAACAAATTAAATGAAATAAAAACGTTTGCTTATTACGCGTGTGTAACATTACAATAACCATTTCGTTAAACTTTGTTTGAAAAAAATGGTGCAGTTAATTCTGGTGCACTTTTGGCCATTAATACTCGAAAGATCGAAGACCCTGGATGCTGAACGCATCACTGATAAATTTGCTGGCCCACCAAGCTGCCACTGTTGGGCCCCTGAGCAAGGCCCTTAACCCTCAATTGCTCAGCTGTATAAAAACGAGATAATGTAAGTCGCTCTATATAAGGGGGCATCTACCAAATGCTGTAAATGTAAACATCCGCCACATTGTTCTGATTTGAGACTTTAAACAGTAAGCGGTGTTATTTGGTAACTATCCGGTGCTATAGGTGTTTTTATACTGTATAGATGTTTGTTGTATTGCCATTGACTTAAATTCTGAAGTGTTCCATTAATGTCTATGCGGAATCATTTCATTTTGTAATCGGAGTGCTTCTTTCATTTCATAAAATGAGAGAAAAAAAAAGAAAATGTTTAAATTTTGCGAATTTTATCTGTAAATTTTATCTGTAACGGCCGAGTTATCCCTGTAAATAAACTGGCGTGCGCTCAGCACCCGCGTTTAAAAATTCTCTGGCGTCCCCACTGCTTGTGAGGCAAATTTTGGAGGCCTTTGGCTGAAATCTTGGCCCAAATCTACATCAAGCTCCTTCAGGTATCAGAGATTTTGCTTGATTTTGCAATATCGTAAAAATCCAGGAGGGATGGTATTATAATAAATATGCTTATAGGTGTAATGAGTCTGTCTGTGTTCTCCTCAGTTTCTGCCTACTGTTAATTGTTGACCCCCACCCACCTATTTGTTACCATGGACATTTAATTGCATTCAATCTCTTCCCCAGGTGTTTTGTCTTAGTCCTTGTCTGTCTCCGTCTTGTGATTGGTTCTCGTTCACTATATGTACTCTGTTTTGTTCACTTCCCGGTTGTGAGTCGTTGTTTAGTATGTAGTATGTTGTCTGTTTATGTCTCTGTTCCTGTTCCCTGTCCTGCTCAGTGTTCTGATCTGTTTTGCCTGCTTGTTCATTGTTCGTTTCCTGTTTTCTGCCTATTAAAATAGTAACTGCATATGGATCCGCATTCGCCTGTGACTAACCGTGACAATAGCACAGGATGTTGTTGTCCTTACTTAACAATTAAAAATGTTAAACCTTTTTTTATTTCTAACTTTGAGAACACAGACATACAGATTTTATAAATACAGCTATAAAGATTTATGAGAGCACTGATCGATACAAAGGTGAGGCAAATAAAAAAGAAAAGTTTTCCACAACAGTTCTGTGTACTGTATTGTACCTCGATTTGCATATTTCTCCGCATTTCTGGAGCTGGATTTCCATACAGCACAGATGTGTGAGCTGATCTTTTTACACCTCCTCTGTTCGCAAAGCCGACTGCACAATTCGCGAACAGAACAATGCCTCGTTTTTAGGCACGGTCTTTTCCTTTTTTTTTTTTGCTTCATAATAACAGAATTCTTGATAATTACAAAACACGGGTTTCTTCCTTTCTCTCACTCTACACTGTTCTATCTAATCTGATAGACAATTAAGTCAGTCTATATTTAAATGCCACTTCATTCCTGTAATTCTTCTCCTATTAAATAGGGTTCTTGAAATAAACAAGCTATATGATTAGCTGTAATGACGAGATAATTACTTACAGTATAGTGTAAGATTGTAACCTCTCGGTAGTAAAGGAAACGACCGTGCGTACACTCGTGCGTTCCTCTGACAGCTCGAGGCATGAAAAGAGTCTAGATTATTATTTAGGGAACATATGCAGGAGTCAGTAGGATTAATAAGCAGAAGTCTGAGCGATCAGGTGGAGAAGAGGAGCAGTCGGATGGAGGAGGGCGGCATTCAGGATCAAAAAGACTGAAACAATATACTACCATAGCTACAAATACCTGCATCTAATTAATACTACTACTAATAATAATAATGATAATAATAATAATAATGATGATGATAATAATTTTAATTATTATCATCATCATTATTATTGTTGTTGTTGTTGTTGTTAATAATAATAACAACAACAACAACAACAACAATAATAATAATAATGATAATAATTAAAAGTATTATCATTATTATTATTAGTAGTAGTAGTATTTGTGTTATTATTATTATTATTATTATTATTATTATTATAAATAAATAAATAAATAAATAAATAAATAAATATGCAATTTAATGATTATTATTATTTGTATTAGTTGTATTATTATTATTATTATTATTATAAATAAATAAATAAAGATGCAATTTTATTATTATTATTATTATTATTATTATTATTATTATTATTATTATTATTATTATTATTATTATTGGTAGTAGTAGTAGTAGTCACACTACTAGTAATCACATTATTTTTACTATTATTTTCACATTTCTACACAATCCACACATTAGTACATTGCTACTTTTAAAGGGACTCCCTGTTCTTTCTTTTCTCTATCTGATGTCGTTTGCTTTACAGCATTAGATCCATTACCCAGAGTGACTTACATTTTTATCTCATTTTTATGCAGCTGTACACTTAGGGGTTAAGGGCCTTGCTCAGGGGCCCAACAGCGGCAGCTCGGTGGACCTAGTATTCGAGCTCACAGCTTTCTCATCCCCCGTCCAACACCTTATTCATCAGACTTCCACATGCCCACATATTAACATATATCATACCACTGACTCTTCTATTAACATACGTATTACCTACGTACGTTTAAACGTGCGTTCGCTCCGTTATACGATTTATAAATAAACCTTCGTAACTGATTCGGTGTTTATTATAATCCTTTAGAACAGAATCGATCTGTAATGTCATTGTTTAAAGTCGACGAAAAACCCTTTAGTATTTTTCTATTCTATCTTATTCGCTTCTATTCTAAACTTTGTGAAAGCCTCATTCTGTATATAGCATTGAGGATAACTTTTTGAAATGGAAAACAGTGAGAGTCTCAGACCTTCCAGCCGCATGCAACACTTTACTCGCCTACTAATTATTGCTTAGCATGAGCTGGAACGAAAAAGTAAATACAATTCTGCCCTGAACTAACACCTTTCAAACTATTAATCGAGCGTGGACCTTGCTCTGAGGGTCTCTACAGCGTCCTTTGGAGAAAACCACTTTACAGTTAAAAGAAAGAGAGAGAGAGAGAGAGAGAGAGAGAGAGAGAGAGAGAGAGAGAGAGAGAGAGAGAGAGAGAGAAGGAAGGAAATTCTGAATAAACCATGAAACCTGGACCTTGTTCTAATTACCTTCGGATCTACGTGACCTTCTGGGAAAGCGAACCCATTTTCGCGAGCCGGCTGCACATTTCTACTGTGTTCAGGGAAACATTCTTTAAAGTGTACAGCTAGATTGGACATGCTGACCTCCTTGAGGCCTAAACCGATAAATACCTAGACTACAAGAAAAAGCGGAGGCTCTATAAACCGAAAACACGGCTTTCACCGTCACAGGGTGTATGTACAAAACTAACAGGTTGTCTAAGGGGCTTGGGTAACAATCTATATGACATCTATATTCATAAGTCACTAGGGGTTCTTCTTAATTAACTAATCATGCTTCATAAAGCTCTGATAATTACTGTGTTCTATAAACCTCGATAACGTGTGTAATCGGTAGTTTTAACTATCGATATATAACGCCGTGTGGTCTTACAGTACACTGTGCAGCCTTTATAACTAAGGGTGCTTTCACACCTATAGTTCGGTTCATTTGGTCCGGACCAAAAGCAAATAAATGACCCATTGTAGCTTTTTATCAGTTTTGGTTCCTTTTCACACCACACTGATCGTTCTGTTCCGCACCAGTTGAAACGAACCAAAATGCAGTCATGTGATAACATCCACATCACTCATTGGCTACATGTCTTTGAGCGTATTTCCTAAACTACTTCTCGATTGGTCAGAATAAACGTGCGGGAAATTTCAACGAAACTCCGGAAGTAAACAAAAAGAGGAAAATACAGCAAACGGTACAAAATGGAGAGACGACCGCGTGCCGCAATTATGTTCGTCGTTGTAATCTACTACATCGCTTGTATACAGCGTTCTATGCAAAGTCTTAATTTTCACAATGAAGCGCAGATGCGGCTTTAAAATATAATTTTAACGCACTGCAAACGACGAAGACGCATCGCAAGACACTTCAGGATGCGGCGAGCATTAATTTGCGAAACTGTGACATGCTTATCTTCCAAAAATGGTTGAAAAAATATTGCCAACGCCCCACTACGGCAGCTGGTTTAGTCCAAAATGCGCACTACTTTTTGCAGTCAGGTCTGTTCGATCTCGGACCGTGTCCTCACCACAAACGAACCGTACCAGAGTTCGTCTGAAAGCGTACCGAGACCACCTCTTCAAGGAGTTATGAGGGTCGAAAGGAATCACAAACCGACTTACGGCTGAATTAAAAGCACAGTTTATAATGAACTTATAGTTTCAAGGCGCATGCAGAAATCTTAAGCGGCCTAAAAATAAGGTGTGCTGGAAAACTTTAAACATTATATTCCGAATACAAAGGAATACTGCGAATGTGAATTAAGAAACTTAAAGGAAATAACATCAAACTAAAATTTGCCTCGGCAACACAATGAGCACACGGTTTTGATGCAACTGAGGTTTTTTTTTTTTTTATTATCATCTCGCCTTCTAGATTCATTTTCCTGTGAATGCTAAGCTAGTGAAGTCATTTACATTTTGATTAGGCTCATATTATTGTGCTGTCGAGCTCGATGTGTTCCTTTATCTCTGTCTGGAGCTTTGTTTAGATATGAAAACGGCACTTTTTTTTTTCTAATTAAATTATCCGCCATTACGACGGGATATTATATCTGTGACGATTTTTTCGCATGTGTTTTACAAGGATAAAAATTAAATCGATTTTTTATTTTCCTTCCGTGTTTTACGACCGAGAGATAACCTGAGTTATGTTTATAGCCTGACGAATGTTATTTATGATCCCGTAGTGTCAAAAAACCGAGAAGACGATACACGGGTAGGTGAGGAAGAGCATAAAGAATCCACATGATGACATCCAGAAGATATAAATGGGTTTCATTATGAATTCACATTTACAAAGGTCAAGTCTAAAAGCTTGCTAAAGGTCTCAGGGAACAAGATTGTTAAACAACACTCGAATGGAAGAAGCTACAGAGTCATAGCATATAGCAATGACAGAGATTAATCATCACGCATGGAAATTTCATGAACTACAACTGACTACTACTCCATAAACTCTACGTAAGGTTTCACAACTCTAACTCTCAGGTTCCAACTAAGATTAATGAACTGTACTGCAGTCGTCTCCGTTCCTATAACTCTATAAACGCTATAAGGGTAGTTGACGTGACATGGATTTTTCACTGTCACAGAAGATAAAACCTAATTTATTTCACATAATTTAGAATACTGTAAATGGTTAAACATTTTCTTGTTTTATATGAATTTGTTGTTTTAATACCCAAGTTATTGTTAGTTTTTTTAGAACTTTGAGCCAAATCTCAAAATTGTCCTATGGTGTGACGGTAGACAACATTATTTTATAAATATTACATTTTATAAATAAAAAAAATAATATTTAAAAATCTTAATGAACACTCCTGGCATAATTGTGCAAGTGTCTATTTCACTAAGTGGCCATCACTTTTCATATAGATACATTTGTAAAAGTGTAGGAATTTCATAAAATTTGTCACAGAAAAAAATGTCCTTTGGTGTTATGCAAAAACCTAATTTTAATTTGGACAATATCATGGAATACTACATTTAATTGAAAGACCCCACTCAAGGTCATGTGACTGAAGACCCCTATGAAGGCCATGAGAAGTGCACATGGTATGTATTTCTCTCAGAATTGTTTAAATATTTAACTATGTTTTAAGACCACTGAAGTTGTTAAGTTTTTTTGTCCTTTGGTGTGACACCAAAAAAATTTTTTATTGACATTCGTAGGGAAAAGTTTGTCAGCTTCATCTATTCATGGTGAAAATGATTCTAATTAGTACTTTCATGTAAAATAAATATCACTTTAAGAAAATAATGTTTTAATAATGTGAACAATTCTATCTCAAGTATTTATTTTATGTTATTTAATATAATTTCTTAGTACTTTTTAAATGTCACACCATAGGACACATTTACAGTATTGTTGAGTGAAAAAGTGAAAAAAATATGTGAAGTCATTGACAAAATGAGTGACCAGTACTATTTTCTGAAACTGCAGTTTTCATACTCCACAAATATATGTATTTTTTCTTAAAAAGTTATGCTTTCCAAAAAAAGTACTTTTTCTTGGTCATATACAAAGAACAGAAATGTCTCTCGGAAATAAGTCAGCTTCTCATGCTAGGAAAATTAAAGGCACGGTCTCCGATTTTTTGAGAAATGCTTCAGAAAACCGAGTCGGGCCGAATAATAAACAAAAATCAAAACAAAAAACAAAAATGTGTAGCCAATGAGCAGAAAGGGGTGTGAATTGTCAATATGGGTGGAGAGAGTGTTTGGTGCGCATGTGTGACGTTAGCAGAAAGCAGTTTTAACTTTGACATGGAGGATAAAAACAAAGAAAGAAAGAGAAGAAAGACTTACGATAAGGACAAGAAGTAGGACGTGTTAATATAGGATCAGCTTTCCAGCGCTGGATAGAACTGAAGGAGCAGGAAGTTGGCCACATATTCACAGGTTGGAGTTTCCCGAGTCAATAACTCCTGAGCTAAACGCTGTTACTACACAAATAACACCTCTTTTCTATCGTAGTAATGTAGAGAGGCAGCTACAACCGCGTTTTGTGTAGTAACAGCGTTTAGCTCAGGAGTTATCGACTCGGGAAACTCCGACCTGTGAATATGTGGCCGACTTTACTTAAGACGCCGAGGCGCTTTTTTCCTTCTCGATAGGTGAGTAACGTTGGTTTTGCTTTGTTACACAGAACTAATATATGCCTTTATCCTTTACATCATTATGCTTGTGAGAAACGTTTCTTTCCGTTAGTCGCCTGGGTTACGTATGTATGTGTGGGCGGAGCTATCGATACAGGGGTGGGACCCGTTTGGATTAGGGGCGTGTTTGTTTTGGTGATTTTATATGTCAACATTGGCTTTCAAACATCGGAGACCCTGCCTTTAAGAGTTGTGTGTATGACTCCACAGTGAAACATGGTGGTGGAAGCGTCATGGTACGGGGCTGCCCGTGTGTGAACGAAACTGGGGAATTACACGATATACTATAAAATATTCGTTGATTATCGAATCTCAACGACCAAGGAACTGAATTTTGTGAGAAGGTAAACATTTCAAGAAGACGGTGAACAAAATTATGCGGCCAAAGTAAGTCAAGAAGACCATGTACGGCTTAGCCAAGCTCCTGACATGAAAACACAGTGAATATTTATGGATTTTATCATTGTGAGTTTATTCAATCTTCATATCCTTGGGGAAATAAAGCTGCCATGAGGAATGGACTAAAACTTAATCATAATACTAAAAAAAACAACAACAACAAATTACTTGTTACTGTACAGTAAATGTCTCAAAGCTGGTCATTTGTACCAATCGGTGCCAATTTATTTAAAGATCACTAGTTTATTGTTAAGAATAAACAAGAAGAAATTTTCCCAAGTGAAATTTTATATACATTCTGTGTGTGAATCTGAAGTGGATAAATGAGCTCGAAGTACAATAGATAACAAAAACAATAGTGTTCGGGAAGCGTATTTCTCCTCGCAATACTGCATGTGCAGTGTTCACAATGTACATCTTTGTAAATCGGCTATTGCTATAAAAACTTAGTCGGTAGGTAGTTTTACTTAGTTATTAGCTGATCGAATTATTAGTTGAATTCAGGTTTAGATCTATCGTAAGGGTTTGTGACCTTTCTTACGGCGTCGCTGGAATGAACCCAAACCGATTCGACCACAGCAAACTCTTTCGTTCGGTCAAAGACATGAGCTTTGACCGAACGAGCTTCGGTCAAAGACAAACTTTGACATAAGCTGTCAAAGTTTCCTCTCATGAACCTTTCCACTGTCCTAGGAGTTAATAGTTCAGGCAAAGTGAGCGGTTATAAAAGCAGACGTATCATTTTTTTCCTCTGGCTCAGAATAAACATCAGCTGCCAAAAACCAGCATCTTCAAGAATCGATTGAGAAGCTTCCAGTCTTTCGATGACGGCTTGACATCCTGAATATTTTCTCAATTTCGTTACTCCATGTCGAGGCAGAAAGATCCATACGTGCTTATAATACGGTACGCGAGTTTGACGCGTGTCATCTGCGATCGGAGAAGAGTTTCTATCTGGAACGCGTACAGGATCGGAGAGATGTCGATATCTGATCGTATTTTGACGTGCGTACGGTGAGACGGATTTTACAATGTTTATCGTGCACGGTGTTCAGGCGGTTGTGACGACAGACAGGAGAGAGTGAGATCAGAAATCGATGGAATAGTGAAAGGAAAACAAACAGGAAGATCATGACAGTTGCATCACGGTATTATCTTATCGTTTGACTGTCCGAGTTCACTTCCAGGGAAGACTAACGGATACCGAGAGCGGTTAAAATAACAGGAATCTTGACCGATTCATTTCAATCGATCCTATCAATACAGCAATTGATATAAAGGTGAAAGATAGGTGAGGAAAAAACTAGGAGGGCATGACCAGGGTAGATTTGGAGCGGGAATGAGGAAATTAGCTTAAATCAACCTACCAAACAGGCTGTTTTTATGTTGTTGCTGCCCCATCATTTTCAGGCTGTATTGAAGCAGCAACAGCTCTCTCTTGCTCTGTTCATCGTCTGGAAAAAGAGGTGTTGAACCACTGGGGGAAAAGGAAATAAAAAATAATTATGCGGCAGCACATGTGTTATGTTATGTGTGTATTAAAGATCCATTTCAACTTTCATGTGTTTTTTTGTACAGGTGAAAAAATATAATTGGAGCGCTAAAAAAAAAAGAAGAAGAAGAAGAAGAAGAATCAAGAGACCTAACTAGGTCACCGAACTCATTACAACACGACTTCTCTGCTTCCCACAGACGACAAAAAAAAAAAAAAAAAAAAGAACGACTGACACCTGTCATGACGTGATATAACAGAGTGTCTATTTGCACCCGGGTTATAATAAGATTACTCACATAATATTGCTATTAGCAGCCTTAAACACCAAAGAAACCGCCCCCAGCTTTTACCTTTTACTCTTTTGGCTTAACACTTTGAGCTCTATTTCCCAGGTTATGACAAATTAAACTTCGTCTTAACTATCAGAAGGAGCTTTTTGATAGTTTCTATGCTATAACGGTTTTGTTTTCCTCGATTCAACACGGTCCTTTTTCCTGCTAGTGGTTATAATACATTAATGCGGTACTGCGGTAAATTTAGTTGTTCTCAGAGCAGCAGGGGTTTGATTTGTTTGCCATTTTGCCAACAAGCCAGCTGATGTTTGAGTAACATTACTACAGTATATTAAAAATTTGGTTAGCTAACTTAAGGCTAAACTATTGCAATATTCTCTGTGTGTGTGTGTGTGTGTGTGTGTGTGTGTGTGTGTGTGTGTGTGTGTGTGTGTGTGTGTGTGTGTGTGTGTATGTTTCACTAATAATAAAACAGTAAATTAATAAATCACATTTGAAGGTAACGTATAAAACGTTTACTGTTATTTATCTTAAAAACCTATAACAGCACTTCTCATTCTTCATTTAATATCATGAAAATAATACACAACAACAACTTATCGCTTACGTTAGAGCGGCTGTATGTCCTTCAATCCGACAGTCTATAAACAGTCATTCATTCATTCATTTTCTACCGCTTATCCGAACTTCTCGGGTCATGGGGAGCCTGTGCCTATCTCAGGCGTCATCGGGCATCGAGGCAGGATACACCCTGGACGGAGTGCCAACCCATCACAGGGCACACACACACTCTCATTCACTCTCACACACACACACACACAAAACAGACAATTTTCCAGAGATGCCAATCAACCTACCATGAATGTCTTTGGACCGGGGGAGGAAACCGGAGTACCCGGAGGAAACCCCCGAGACACGGGGAGAACATGCAAACTCCACACACGCAAGGCAGTGGCGGGAATCGAACCCCCAACCCAGGAGGTGTGAGGCCACTAAGCCACCCCCCCCACACACACACACAGTCTATTTGATGCTAAGAACGCAGCTTGTCAACGTTACTGAGAAAGAGTAAAGTGTAAAAGCTGACTGCTACAAAGTGCTGATACAGGAGACTCCTTACAGAAACATTCAGAATGTTAACAAAGGTATATACGATGTTCTTAACTCAATTCTGTGGACCGTTCCCGATAAGAAGCGATAAGCTTTTAGAGTGTTATATAAACCTGTGATTTATTAAAGACACCTTCTGGGCAGTGAGACTTGAGAGATCAGCAATGCTGGTGGTATAAAGTATGATAGTTAGACAAAACTGGCTGCGTGACAAATGACTTCCTTGGTTCACATACAGTAGTGCAGCATTTACTTTAATATTCGTTTTGAATTAGGTATTAAAAGTTCGCTTAAATATGCTACAGTATAAGAGACCGATATGAAGGCATTTTCACATAAGCACATTGATATAAATAATGTATAGGAGTAATATATAACCAAGCCGACGGAGCAAATACAAAGAGGGAGGAATATTTTTTAATTTATTCTCCATGCTGTTTCTGTGTGTGCGGGTGTGTGTGTGTGTGTGTGTGTGTGTGTGTGTGTGTGTGTGTGTGTGTGTGTGTGTTTGTTTGTGGGAAAGCATCCAAGGATGCTAGTTTTCATTTGTGATTTCTCCGAGTCTTTGTTCCGTCTCAAACGGGTCCAATAATCAGGAAGCCGCCACGACGACGTCAGACGTGAGAGTTTACCGAGTCGGCTTGCTCCTGAGATGTTTGTGTAACACTGCAAACCACAAAGGAGACTGATACAACCGAGGCTGTCGAAATGGCTGCTGAAGAAAGAAAACTTTCCAAGCAAAGAAATACCGAGAATATCTAATCGGAGTGTGCAGGATGGGGTATTTATAGCAGGCTGGGGTTTTTTTCCCCCAATCTGTATACTGTATATATTTAGCAAGATTCGGGGGTTAATCTGCCACTTTGTTACAGTAGAGCTTTCTGGTGCAGCTCCTTCTGGTAGAATTATTGGTACCCTTTGTGAAATAAAGCAAATATCTTTAGAATAAAATAACATACATTCCACATTAAATAATATGTGAGGCGACAGAAGATGCTAAACTTATAGTGTTTATTGTACAATGGATCTGGGTGCGTTTTCTGCCCCCTATTTTTTCACCAAACCCGCTAACACTTTGTGCTACGCTCCAAGACAGGGTCATCCATCCATCCATCCATCCATCCATCCATCTATCTATCTATCTATCTATCTATCTATCTATCTATCTATCTATCTATCTATCTATCTATCTATCTATCTATCTATCTATCTATTTATGTTAATCTTTTAAAAAATGAAGTTTAGACCACATGTACCAGGTGATTTCAAAGCAAGCAACAACAGTGTGTACAGGAACTCCAGTCTCATAACTAATTGGACAATCGGATGAACCGTCGTTTACCGCCTAAAACTGCAAAGGGGATTATGGAAGCCAGAAAACATACGTTTAGCAGGGAAAGTAATTAACAAAATAAAGTATGTGTTAAAGTGTGTGTTAGTGTTAAGTTCAATTTCCTAATTTTTCCTTCTCAATGAAGTTATCATTAAATTTGTTTGTTTGTTTGTTTGTTTTATTTGTTTACCTACCGTGTTTTATAGGCAATATGAAATATATCTGTATGGTATAACAAACGAAATGATCAGACGACTTGAATCGAATATCATCAAAAAAAAATGGAGTGTAAAAAATCATTCATGTTTTATAAATTAAGCTAGAAAGCTAATTATCTAAAATAGTCTGGTCAAGGCCATGAAATTAGGGAAATCCTATACAACGTTCTAAGGATCATAACGTGCCGTATCACGACAAGTTCAGAGCCGTCATCAAATATTCTGGAGTGTGAACTTTATCTGCTAAAAAAAATTTTTTTTAATTTACAGTCTGTTATATTCAAATTACTCCCAGACTGCTCCTTTGGAGAATATTTAAAGAGTCGCCAGAAAACGATTCATTATGAACCGGTGTAGAAGAGCAGACCGATGTGAAAAGTGTCAGGTGTGTTTTAGTGCCTTGTCTAAAACGTGTCATGTTCTATTCAAGAGAATAAGAGCGTGGCAGATTTTTATCGAAGCGCCACAGCCCCGGCGTTGTTTCTACACAAATCAGCCACCTCTTTACAAGAAGACGACTTGCTCGCTTTGATTAGAAGTGACAACGGAGGGAAATTCATTTTCTGCTTAGCGTAGCCGCAGGAAGCGAGTTTGCTTGAGTGACGACAAGAACAACAAAAAATCAGCATCATCCTTTACGCTGAAGCCTTTAATGTTAATATTTAAAGAGTGATTTGATTCATTTCTGGCCGTATAGCACTTTTATCACAAAACAGCAGCTTCACAGCAAACTGGATGTAGATTTAAGTCCATAATGTGCAAGCTTGGGGTGAGGATACACTCTCTGAGAGAACATAAAGAGACCTTGAGACTCATAAGACAACCTGTCCTTGTGATACTGTAATTATAAATCACTGTAGTCACTGAATAAATTACACTCATCATATACTATGATCTCTCGTTAAGCCGATATAACGGCAGTAAGCTGCCTTCTATATCAACAGAAGTAGAAATATATAATCATCTGGATAATTTTCACCTTTCTGGAACATTCTTCAACATTCAGGCTTATACTGTATGTCATATATGCCAAGAAAATAGTCTCTTGTCATTTTTCATGGAACGATAAAGCTAAAAGAAAATCACAGCCATATGTTTTTTACAGTATTCAATTATAGCTAACTAATTTTTTGGACATTTTTTAAATCTCAGAATAAATGTGGGTCAGACGTCGATCTTTTCTTTTATTGAAGCAAATTTGCCTTTATGTTATTTCTGTTTTATTTTTATTTCATTTATTTGCGTTTTTTCTCCATGAATAAAAAATCATATTAATATTAAGATTAAAAAAAAAATACCATGTTGCTTAAGACAAAAAAAAGAAAAAAAGACTATAAGTATCTAGAAAGTATAACCATAAAAAATTATGATCAAGTTTGAAGTTTTGCTTTTAATCAACCTTTCTTTTTTTTTTTCGCAGTGCACTGGAAACATGATGGACACCTGAGCAACCTGGAATAAGGACGTACTGTATATGAGATTGTGGTTCATCAGCCGATAAGCAAACGTTCATTTTGGATGTTATGCCTCTAGATTCACATCTGAGCTCGATTCCCATCCGCTGGCAACCAGCTGATTTGAACAGATGTGTGCTTGAATGTTTTGAGAAAGTGTTTGGAAAGCCTGCTGAAGCTATGGCAGAAATAAATTACATCACATCCTCTAACAGAATACTTGTCAGGTAAAATGAAATAATATCGCTATCAAAATAAAAAATCGACTGCTTTATCTGAATTAAATACGGAAGACGTCGCATCCGCAGCCCTCCCGCGTTACAAAAGCGATCTTTATTTACAAGTAAACATGCTACGCGATTTATCAAGTGCTGAGAATCTTCCGTATATATTCCTGCACATCGCACAATTTTTTTTTTATTATTTCTCTTCAATGATTGATGATGATAACGGATATTCGGCTCATAAAACTGTCCAAAAAGTCAAATAACGTCTTTTTTTTATTTATTTATTTGTGTCGATGTTCTTAAAACGAAGTGAATGTCTGGGTAATAGACTGCAAAACTCTGACAAAATCGCTGATGAAGAATTTATTTGAAAATTCATTATTGAAAGAACAACGATCATTATCATAAGAGTAGAAATAGTTAATAGAATTATGTCATGTTGAGATATCTTATGGCTGCGTAGCCAAAAAACTCATCCATTATTTTTTTACTAATTTCCCTTACTATTTACCTTGTACTATAATTGTTATTACTACTGAATTACTACTACTCAATTATTTTATTTGTATATATATATACTCGATTCCTTTGAGTCTCGTCATATAGATAGATAAGTATTATTGTCATTTTTTTAATACGCGTTACATTCTTATTTATTAACGTTTAAAACAGAGAGATATTTTCTAAGTACAGAGACCCAGAACTGCAAGATATGCAAAAAAAAAGTTGAAGTTGTTACTTTATAACTCAATATTTTAAGATATTATCTTGCCAGTTCATAAAAGGTATATTGGTTTTGCAGTATGTAAAAAAGATTAATGTTAAAAAAAAAAAACATTACTAACAGAAATACGTGCAGGTTTGACAACTCTTTTCTGAAGAGACAACGGTGGTGTTTGGAGATTGGTTGTTAGGAAACGGTGAACATCGTGTTTGCTTGTTGGGAGACGATGGTGATTGGTGATTGGTCATGTGGAGCACTAGCGATTAGTCGGCACAGTCAGGTCTGACGGATGCACTCATAAAACAGCTAGACAGTCAGTAAATGTCTGCTAGGAAAGTCATTGGACATGTAAATTATATATGTGGTCTAAGACAGGGGTCGGCAACCCGCGGCTCCGGAGCCGAAAGTGGCCCTTTTATCTCTCTGTAGATTTGGAAAATAAATATTTTATTTAAATTTATTTTATTGTAGTTAGTTAGTTTTTTTTTAAAAAAATGTAATTCTAAATTCTAAGATTATGATGCTCTTGTCACATTATAATAAACCGTGTTTATTTTTTTTGTCGCTCAAAATATGCGTCAAAATCGCCGACTCGCAAAATCCGCCGGCGCGAAATTGAAAATTACGATCGATTCAGATCAAGCTTTTCAACCCCAGTTAGGAAAACATGGATAAATGCAAGGAAAGAAAAGTTTATAAAGAAAACAGTACGTTTAATGAGATTTAGACGGATTCCAAATATTTTTGTTTGCTGGCAGAAAAAAAAATTTGTTTACTCGGTAGCAGGTCATTGATTTCATAAACGCAACACCCTACGGTTTTTTCTATACTTTCCATAAAGGTTTAAAAAAAAAACGATATATGCAGTGTTCTCTTCATTTTAGATGTCAAAAGGCTTTTGTGGCTCCCTGTGTTTTATTTTTTCTATAGGAAACGGGTCCGAATGGCTCTTTGAGTGATTAAGGTTGCCGACCCCTGGTCTAAAAGGTCACCAACCCTAGACAAAAATGCCTCTTTTCCACCAGAAAGAACCGGGTGCTGGTTCAGAGCTAGCGCTATTGCTGGTTCAAAGTTGGTTCCACTGGTGAACCTTCTAAGAACCGGTTTGCCTTTCCACCGGCTAGAGAGCCATCACAGCGCCGAGTGTGATGTCACTGTATACGTGTCACGTGTCAATGGCGGATGTTGCTTTACTGTTAATGCTCATGGCTTTGTGAACCTACATCGGCATCCAAACCCGGCGAATAAAACGTGTACGTGCGGCTCCGTGTAATCTGTATAAACAGAGGTTGTAATCGATAAAGTACATAACGTTATTTTATCGTTAACACAGAAAAAAGTTAGCCTTAGCATGTAGCTACCTACTATCATGTGTGCTGATAATGTATCATATCGCGGTAAAGTAAAAGTGTATTAAATATTAGTATACTTAAGGTACATTATCATATGCGCTAACAGTAGCCCCGCCCCCAGCTCCTAATGCAAGCGGTTCCTAAGTCTAGACCAGCAACGTTTTGGTGCTACTTAATAACCACTTTTCCTGGTTCGGAGCCGGTGCTTTGGCGGTCGAAACAGAAAGAACTGGTTCTAAATTAGGCTCCGAACCTGCACTCAAACAAACCTCGGTGGGAAATGGGCAAAAGTGGCATTGTATGGTATATTGTAACATGATTGGCGACAACATGGATACGTTAGTCTCAGTGATAACATGGTTTACGGGCATTTAACTGCTAAATGCTCACACTGTGCGATTTTTCTTAACCCTTCACGATTGTTGCTTGTCAGATTGTACAAACATGATCCCTACTGTATATCACACTGTAGAATCTTAGTTGTCATCGTGCCAGACCGTACAACAGTCAAGATGTGTTGAAATCAGGTGCTTACAAAAAGACTTGTATGGTGTTTTACATCATCGATCCGTGACACGTTCAGACCCGCATTCTCTCGCTAAAATGGCAGGAAACAGCAAACGAATTTTGCTGTACTGTCCACTTGACTCATTTCAACATCTTCCCTGAGGTGGGTTGAAGTTGTCACGCGGAGTGCATCATCCGCTCCTATCGTTTCTTGATTTGACGCTCGCCTTAGGAGACGTCACACTGCAGTTAAGTGTCTGAAATCTTCTCACACCGCCAGAACTTCATCGGAGGAAAAAAAACGATCACGACGGCCGTCAATCGGCCGAACGTCTGTCGGTGACCGCGTAAAGGTTGTAACGGTTGTGATCGTACCTTGAAAGCAATTACTTTATGCTATGTGAATAAAGCTGCGATTACTTTACACCTTGTGACCCAGTGATCTGTTTCAGCAGAGCGAACTAAATACATGGAAACTGAACAATGAAGCGGAGTAGATGAATATATTGAAAATATGGGCCATATTTCAGCGATGCTAGTTCTCCAAACATGAGCCAACTTGATTTTCAGTAGCAGACCCTCTGTTGCTGCTAATCACATGAATATTTCAGCTCAAGGCAGCTTATCACACCAGAACTTAGCTACAGGGGACGTAATAGCTCCCGATGATGTCTCTTTCCTTAAAAAAAAAAACTTCTTGGATGCCAATTTAAAGATGATATGAAGCAACACTACCAAACAAAACATAACCGCTATAAATTGTCTCATTTAATAAAATAAAGTAACTGCTGCAGACACGTTAGCTACTTGTTCAGACCTTTTAAATCAAGACATTTTATTCAGTTGAACCATCTCCAATTTTACTCGACCATCTCTGGTGTGGGGAATTTTCCTTGAGCTTCTAAGTGCCGCACTTCATTCGGGGAACGTATTAACGAACCTCAGGGCAATTTCTAGTGTCACTGGCTAGCCACAAACACCTACCCAGAAACGAGCACACATTTCTCACATGTCTCAACCTAAGTCGATGAGTAGAAGAGAATAACGAGCAAACCGCACTTAGAAACCGCACGGCTAATGGAGAACAAACAAGCAGGCATGGTTTCATTTTAAAAACCTCTGGGTTTATTTTGGATTATATCGTTATTATTACATAATGGCTGCTGCAGAGGAGGCTAAAGCCGGGAGAGGATAATAAACACAAGGCTGGTTTACAGAATCTGTTGCACTTACAGGAGGTGGATTGAATGCTTGGGTGCTACTGTGTATATTGTGGATTTGTGTAGGTTCTGTTGTTGTTGTCCTTTGTCTGCTCGCTGTTTAGGGTCACCTCAGGGGATCATCCGATCGGCATATTTGCTTTGGCACAGATCTTATGCCTTTTATTTTATTCTTGATGCGAACATCTTAATTTTAACCCCTCAGAAGCTGGGTCGGTTCTCTGGGAATTACAACCGATGAGACCACAAGCCCACAATAACATATTATTTATTTATGTATGACTGGTTTGTTATTTCATACTGAAATAAATTAAATTGGAACAGCATATTACAAAAAAAAATCCTGCAGCTACACATCAGGTTCGGAGATTATGCGGTTTGGAGATAAAACATCGGTTAATAGAGGATAATCTTTCATGAACTCAGACCATGGCATTAATTAACAACACTGCAGTCCAATTTGAATCAATCATGACCTTAATAATTTGCTGTACTCACACTGGTGTCACCCCAATCATAATTACACCTATATGACGTCATAAGAGCTGACCTTTTCTTCGGTCGGTTATCGGCAGCCATTAAAAACGAAGTGTCAGAAAAGAATCGGAAAAGTGATGAGCATTGTCTAGACAACGTGCGGTATATTCAAGTGGCCCATAGTATATAGTGTAAACAGGATTAGGTGTGGATTATATTAAGTCCTCGGTATTAGGCATGTGGGAGGGGAAAATGTCCTGCAGGTGTCGAACGCGCGGCCCACGTCGATATCGTGTTTCATAAAAGGAATGATATCGTTGTAAACAAGTTCAACAGGAAACAAGAAGAAGATTAATGTGCTATCAGATAATCAATAGATGTACAAGGGCATATCAAGGGTAGACCGAACTAACCTGAAAAACAGCAGGAGCACATGCTACGTTTCAGCTTTTAAACTATTAGCGCTACAAGAAAGAGTTTCCTATATTTGAAATATGACTGGGTTAATGCAATAAAATGGGGTAATGCAATTTTTGGTAATGGAGTAAGATGGAAAAAGGAAACCTGAGCACAAATTTAGGATTTTGCTGTCTTTCTTTATATGTATATTTTTTTCACTCTACTAATGTTACAAAGTCTCCTGATGACATTATTTTATAGTGATGAATAGTTTGATTCGATTTACGGATATTTTCACACTGTTCATTTCCGACGAATCGTATATCCAGGTACCCGGCTTCAGTTGTCTCGTAAGTGACCATGCTATTAATAATACTATGCAAAACACGCTGAATAATTCCCAACAAAGACTGGAAGGCTACCACTATTATAAACCTGTAGCACCTGCTTGCCTATTTGACATGAAGCCAAGTTTCTGGGTCCTAAAGCCCATTAAATTCAAGCTAATGTCTGGACTTCAGTCATAAATTCAATTCAAGACTATAAAGTATACACGCTAGCCTTAGTAGAGCATATCTGTGCTCATTAACTGGACCTACTTAGCTTTATCAACAATCTGGCTAAACAACAAATACTAAATGTACCTCCTTATCTGAGGTGAGAGGAAGTCACACATGTGCAAGTCACAAGTAAGTATCAAGTCATGAATGTCAAGTCGAGTCTTTTTTTAATATTTTTCAAGCAAGTCTCAAGTCTCAAATTTGCGACTTAAGTCTGACTCGAGTCAAGTCGAGTCCTCCATCTCTGAGTCATTTAACTCAAGTCTCAAGTCAAGAATGTCAAGTCAAAGTCAAGTCGAGTCTTTTTTTAATATTTGTCAAGCAAGTCTCACGTCTCAAATTTGCGACTTAGGTCTGACTCGAGTCAAGTCATATGACTCGAGTCCCACATCTCTGCTCCTTATTCTATAGCTTCTTAATCAAGTGCAATACGATTTCCTACAGTTCTCTGCTGTTGTACAGGGTTCTGCATGAAAGTAGCAGGAAGTTAGGACATAATTCAGTAACTTCAAATCAGCTCGTGCTGCAGCGTGGACATGTATTCCTCATGTTACAAGGTCAAGTTGCCACATCAATTTACAGAAAATTAATCAACACGTTACATGCGCTGACAGGTGATCAAATATTGCTAATCAAGTCGCATGCATCTGTCAAGGAGTGGTTGTTGTTCTTCAGGGAAACCTTGAAAACAATCCATGTGGTTGTTGCTTTGGGCCTTTTTTACACTCGGTCACTTCGTGTGTTGTCTCTGATCCGATAGCTATCTGATTAGTTAAAACTGTTCCGTTTACATTAGGCCACATAAACGTGTCTCGGCGAATCAGATATCGATCCGATCTTTCTACTCCCGCCCAAAATGCAAATATATTTGACCTCATTTCCGGGGTAATTGAAATGGAGCTAGCTTTGGTGTATGCGGTAACGAAGACGAAAAAACTTGTTACGATGGTTATGCTACAAAAAAACCAACCCTGCAGGTCATCCATGTTATTTGTTTCTGCCGCGATGCACGACTCGTGAGTCACTTGCGAGTGACGTACTTCCGTTTGGGAGGAGTATAGCGCTGACGCATGTGGCTTGAACAACCACATTCATTTACACCCGTCCAGTTTCATCTGAAACGCGTCCCAGACCACCTCTTGAAGGGGTCCGAACGATCGTATTTATATCCGTCTCGAAAACGTTTCGGCGGGCATTTAGACCTGGTCTTTTTACCGTCGGGTAGCTATCGGATCACAGAAAACGCATGAAGTGACCAGGTGTAAAAAGCCCCTTTGATACATACTGTACCACCTATCTAAACATTGCTGCAGATCAAATTCCCTGCTTAATGGTTACCGTATTCCCTAATAGCAGCGGCCTCTTTCTGCAGGATAGTGCGTCTTGTCCAACCGTAAAAACGGTTCAGGAATGGCTTTAAGAACATGAGAAAAGTGTTGACTTGGCCTTCAAATCCCCCCGATCGAACGCCTGTGGGATGTGCTCAGCTGACACATCCAATCCACAAGGGCTCCACCTCGTAACTCACGGGATTTAAAGGATCTGCTGCTACCGTCTTAGTGCCAGATACCACAGCACACCTTCAGAGGTCTTGTGGATTTCGTTCCTTGACAGGTCAGAGCTGTTTTTTTAGTAACAGACACAAGATAGTTCCTTTGTAAAAAAGGAAAATGTTTAACACATTAAGAAACCTAAAAAAATAAAAAAAATAAAAAAATAAAATAAAATGTAGTTTACCCATTACTAACCACTCAGATATTTCTGAAACAGATCGGACGGTCCATTCATCATGCGTGGTGGATTACAGACGCAGCCAAGATTTCAAAATAACGAAATCATTTCTTGATGCAGCAAAGCATTTAAACTAATGATACATGAGATGCCATTCTTCCTTTTTTTCAGATCTCAAGGCCACGGTGACAGCATCATAAATCATTGTTCACAAAGGAGTAAGTAAGTAAGTGAGTAAACCCTTCTATGAAATCTCAGACAGCTCTGAAACAGATATCCCATCTGAACAAACCAGAGCTCTCGTTTCGACATGTCTGTAGAGCAGAAACAGATGTGCGAGTTGTCCGCCGTGCGAACTTCGAGCCGGGTGACGTTTCTTTCGTCTGGGTTCGGATTTATTTTATATCTGGTTCACGTTACCGAGTGTAGATTGAAATAAACCGTGCATAAGTGCAAAATGAGCAAAACTCAAAAAAAATGAGCAAAAAAAAAGTTTTGCTAATTTTGAGGCCAGCGATCGTGCTCTTAAAAGGGTAAAAATGAATAAATAAATAAATAAATAAATAAATAAATAAATAAATAAATAAACATTTTAAAAATGTCATGCTTGAAATATCTTCGTGAGTGTCGATTGTCTAGAGTCCGTGACCCATAAACATTGACACACACTGGTTATTTCCCTTCGCTGATGATCTGTCAGGGCTGTAATTTTCATCTGCTTACTTCGGAGGATTTTCTGCCTTCGTGTCATGTCGTCAGTGAGTGAAATGAAGTGAAATTTAGTTCAGGTTGGCTCATCTACTCTGGTCATTTCATCCTTCTGGTTTAAAAGCAATACTAAAATGTTAAACATTTTTTTTAAAGTTTCCAATACTAAAATTTTCTTACTTTTATGCAACTGAAAGATACAAATTCATCTCTCTCTTCTTTTTTTTTTCAACAAATGTAAACGTTCCCATAAAAAACACCGAAGATTTGAAGACCGAGAAGTATTTTGAAATACGCTTCATAAACTTTAACTCACAGGAACATTTTCCATATGAAGAAAACACTAATAAACAATAAAATTTTGGAAGGAGTGCATTAATACAGTATGAACAGACATTTAGATTTAGATGACAGACAGCAACACCGTTGTAATGGAAACATAATCGTCACCTTCTGACCAGTCAGAACCATAATAACACTATGACATGAGATTTGTAATGGCTCTGGGTTAAAATGACAGCTCTGGGTTATCGATCAAAGACGCCAGAACAATGGTTTGGGCTCGCAGACAAGAATTTTCATTGTTCTTATCGGCTAATTAGCAATGTGTGTATAATAAATAAAAAAATAAAAAAAACACATTTGTATTTTTAAAAAATGAACAGCTAAGGAAAAAAACAAACGTGTAGCCAATGTACATGTACCTAAAATCTAGTCGATCAGTTAAAGGTGGGGTGCACGATGTTAGAAAAATGCTTAAGAAAACTGAGTCGGGTCGACCAACAAAACAAACATGTAGCCAATGAGCAGAAAGGGGCGTGTCTTGTCAATATGCGGCGGAGAGAGTGCTCAGTGCGCATGTGTGACATTATTAGTAAGCAACTGAAACATTGACATGGCGGATAAAAATGAAAAGCGAAAAAAGTCTTATGATAAGGCAAGAAGTAGGACCCGTGTTAATATAGGATCAGCTTTCCAGCGCTGGAGAGAACTGAACGTCTTCCGCGTGAAATGGAGCTAAACCTTTCATGGTACAACACACAGTACTACAAAAACACATCTGTATTACCATAGTATTACTCATTGAGTTCATTTATTGATAAAAATATCCCCTCGGCCAGCTGCCCCAACAGGTTCCGCCATAATAGTTGCCTGGGTTACGTATGTATCTGTGGGGCGGAGCAAAACAGGGGTGACACCCATTTGGGCTAAGGGCGTGTTTGTTTTGGTGATTTCAAATGTGAACATTGGCTTTCAAACATCGTGCACCGCACCTTTAATTCATGTTTGGTGTGAAACGTTTGCTTCTTTGTTCTTTCTGTAAAGAGCAATCCTAAATCTCTATACTGTATAAACAACTTGAACAAAATCTTTGGATGATTCAAACTTCAGGAGGCGGAGTTTAGGTCGTACAAACGATAACAAACTAAATGTTTGTTTTTTCTTGCACTCATAAGGTTACAGTGTTGAACTACACGTTGTAGATTCGTTCCTTTTTTATAAAAGACACTAAGTTACGCTGTGTCCTAAACCAAATCACGGTGTGAGGCAGATTATATTTATAGAATACATCAGACAGATGTGCCTGATTCCCAACTGGAATGACTGTAAAGATTACATGAGGTGTGTTCTTTTATAAAGGAAAACAGAGGTAGAGTACGTAATAAACTAGAAACTCATTCTACATGCCATCTGTAGCACCATTAATGACACCGCTGATGATAAACACCACCCATAAGTGTACGGCTCTAAGACACACACACACACTCACACGCAGAGTCTAAACAACACCGTCCACGGCACTCCGAGATCCCTTTACGACATGCGGCAAAAAAAAAAAAATCAGTGATAAAAGTTTAATCGAGCCGTTGTAAAGATGCAAGAGTGGAGAGTGCGACTCTAAAAGCGAATGTAATTATTACATGTCAAAATATTGCTAACGGCTACAGACTAGAGCAAGAAAACAACCGATAAATCATGTGTTAAGTCAGTGTTTGGGTTTAAAAGTGAAGGAGTTACAGGGGTTACATCAATTATTAACAACTTAACAAATAAATATAAACCGTCGTGCTCTTTAAAAATTCCCTAATAAATAAAGAGATGGGCTTTATTAGTAAAAGTTTCTAGATATATAACAGATTATTATTATTATTAGTAGTAGTATCAATTCACTTTAAGGGTGCCAATAATTATGGGTCTGAGTATTGTAAAATCAGGTAACTAAAACTCATACTGACGTACACAACATATGCATCTGTGCTTTGTCGTGTCATCCATAATTTCTCGACTTTAAAAGCGAGCACCGTTAACCGTCTACAGAGCGTTGTTTGTATTCGTATGCATCTTACGCGTCGGCTTTAAAGCCGTCACTCTTTCTTACAAGCAACACGTACAACGAGGGCATTAATATGTAAATGTGCCATTTAGCCCCCAGGCTCTCGAGCACAAACAGAATAAAAAGTGTGCCCGGTTTGCAAATGTCCCTCCTGAGCACGGTGCTAATTGAGGCAGTGTTTAACTAAAAAAGCATAAACACACGCTTTGTCTTAGAGAATAGAAATAGAGCAAAAGGCCATGAAAACAGGAAACATTTACCACAGGATGAGTCCATTCCAAATTATTTGTATAGTGCTTTTAAACATTGGACAAAGCGGCTTTTCGGAAATGAACACGTTCGGGGCATTTTGTAAAATAAATGTATTTCCTTAAATGTTAAGCTGTTATCGATGTGACCCAGTAGTATTTTTTTATTTCACAAAACTTCTCTTCACAAAACCACTCAGTGGTTAAGGTGTTGGGCTACTGATCGGAAGGTCATGGGTTCTGAACCACAGGTCCACCAAGCTGCCACTGCTGGGCCCCTGAGCAAGGCCCTTAACCCTCAGTTGCTCAGTTGTAAGTCACTCTGGATAAGGGTGTCTGCTAAATTGCATAAATGTAAATGTGTCGCACAAGATGATACACAAGGCACAAGATGATACAGTTCTCTGCAAGGAAATTAGCAATATTGGGAAATTTCCAGTCGATCTGAAGGATCGGTCCGGAACGCTTTCGGAGTCACCAATCGATCAGATGATTGATCTCAATCGTGTTTTGTGTGTCATGTGTGTGTGTGCCCTGTGATGGGTTGGCACTCCGTCCAGGGTGTATCCTGCCTCGATGCCCGATGACGCCTGAGATAGGCACAGGCTCCCCGTGACCCAAGAAGTTCAGATAAGCGGTAGGAAATGAATGAATGAATGAATGTTCACAGTAAATTAAACCATTGGATCAAAAAGGAGTAGTACATTTTACAGAACTGTCCATAAACGTAGTCAATCAGACATTGATCGATCATCGAGACCTTATGTTATGTTTTATAACATTGCTTAAGGGACTTCTACAGTATATATTCTATATATCTAAACAAACATTATATCTAAAGAATTAAATGCAAAATTAAATTTGCTTTTATAAACAGAATTTTCCTAAATAATCTAATTTTAAAATGATCTTTCGCTATTGTTTAATCCTGGACATTGCGGTCAAGTCAATAGCAAGACCTGTAACCCGGTATGAGGGGATTCAGAAACGTACGCAAGCGATCGTAAACTCACGACGTTCGAAACAATGTGAGAAGAAGGCAGTAATGTGAATCTCATTTCTCATACAGCCATGATTTATCTGATATGCGTTTCATTTCCTAACAGGATATTGCCTCACCTCTTATCAAGAACAGCTCCAAAGGATAACAACAAAAAGGGAGACGATGCCTAAAAAAAACAAGGGTGCACGTTGTGTGTACTGTAAAGAGAAGGGAAATCGACACGGGTTTAATAGCAGACTTAATGAAATGTGTGTTTGTATCGAGGCGCTCCGAGTTCCTCGGTCTGGTTCAAACATAAAAACACCAGGCCTGTGTGGTGAACATGCCAACATGCCAGTTTAGGGCATTTTAGGGGGAGTGTTAAAATTTTAATTAGAGTTCATTTTCCCTGAATCTAATTAGAAGTATAAGAGGGGGGGGATGTTGGTTGAGGGGCATTAAACACAAATGAAAGCTGCTTGTTTTGGTGGCTGAATTTAATTTGCCCATGCAGACATGGTTGCCGGCACTCAGTCGTCTTCAGCTAAATGTAGGAAAGAAGAAAACGGAGAGAAAAGCAGGCTGTGTGTGACAGGTGGGTCTAATTACTCTAGCAACTAGAACAGGAACAAGCTATTAACACAGCAAATAAATAAAGAAGTGAAACGTTCTCAAGAGAGCCTCTTTATTTCTTGAAAATGGACCGCTGCCAAATTTATTCCGAAATGAGTTGCTGTTTAATTTTAATATGCTGTAGATAATTAAAATTATGCAGGTTGCAAAAGCAAAGATCGTGCGGATGCATTGATTTTTGCATTTGCGATAATAGAGAATACTAAAAGAACGTACCCAAGTTCCCAAGTGGGTGCACATACGAGGTTATTTGTTTATGTATATATAAAAAAAAACTAATTGACATGAATATAAGGTTCTTAAAACATTCAGATAGTCTACAAATCCTTGGTTGTGTAGATACGACTAGTGTAGTCGTAAGTAACGGTTGCATGTTTGAGCTACGTGCCAGGCATGCAGACACTTCTGCATTTAAAAAAAAGTCTGTAAAATACAATAAAATCAAAAAAGTCTCAGGATTTATCTACAATGGTGCAGCTGATCATTGTAGCATAGCAGAAAATTTCCAGAAAATGTTGGTTTAAAACCATCATTTAAAGGTGGGGCGCAAGACGTTTGAAAAATGCTTCAGAAAACTGAGTCGGGTCGACAAACAAAACAAACCCTAACCCTAACCCCAGTCCTCAGCAGTCCATTTACTATACTTTCTGCAGAAGATCAATCTATCCCTGATGTTTTTTTTTGAAGAGAAGTGGATTCTTTGCTGCCCTTCTTGACACCAGGCCATCTTCCAAAAGTCTTCGCCTCACTGCGCGTGCAGATGCGCTCACACCTGCCTGCTGCCATTCCTGAGCAAGTTCTGCTCTGGTGGCACTCCGATCCCGCAGCTGAATGCTTTTTAGGAGACGGTCCTGGCACTTGCTGGACTTTCTTGGATGCCCTGAAGCCTTCTTTACAAGAATTGAACCTCTTTCCTTGAAGTTCTTGATGATCCTATAAATTGTTGATTTAGGTGCAATCTTAGTAGCCACAATATCCTTGCCTGTGAAGCCATTTTTATGCAACACAATGATGGCTGCACGCGTTTCTTTGCAGGTCACCATGGTTAACAATGGTAGAACAATGATTTCAAGCATCACCCTCCTTTTAACATGTCAAGTCTGCCATTCTAACCCAATCGGCCTGACATAATGATCTTCAGCCTTGTGCTCGTCAGCATTCTCACCTGAGTTAACAAGATGATTACTGAAATGATCTCAGCAGGTTCTTTAATGACAGCAATGAAATGCAGTGGGAAGTTTTTTTGGGATTAAGTTCATTTTCATGGCAAAGAAGGACTATGCAATTCATCTGATCACTCTTCATAACATTCTGGAGTATATGCAAATTGCTATTATAAAAACTTAAGCAGCAACTTTTCCAATTTCCAATATTTATGTAATTCTCAGAACTTTTGGCCATGATCTCTCTGTATGAACTCTGTAGCCAATGAGCAGAAAGGGGTGTGTCTTGTCAATATGCGGCGGAGAGAGTGTTCAGTGTGCATGTGTGACATTGAAACATTGACATGAAACGAAAAGGCTTACGATAAGGCAAGAAGCAGGACCCGGATTAATATAGGTTCAGCTGTCCAGCGCTGGAGAGAACTGAATGTCTTCCGCGTGAAGCGGAGCTAAACCTTTCACGGTACAACACACAGTACTACAAAAACACATTTGTATTACCATAGTATTACTCATTGTGTTCATTTATTGATAAAAATATCCCCTCGGCCAGCTGCCCCAACAGGTTCCGCCATAATAGTTGCCTGGGTTACGTATGTATGTGTGGGGCGGAGCTATCAAAACAGGGGTGACACCCATTTGGGTTAGGGGCGTGTTTGTTTTGGTGATTTCAAATGTCAACATTAGCTTTTCAAACATCGTGCACCTCAGCTTTAATATTTACCCTGTCGAGCTTTACCTTACCTGAGTAAAATTGTATTTTGTTTGTGGCGACATCAATGCAAAATTGTCTGAGAATTTAGTTGAGCATTGGGATGGATTCAAAACACGAGGTTTTGTGTTACCTTGGTACCTTTTCCAGGTTGTATATGGTTAACCTTATCCGTCCCAGTGGGATTGGCTAAGAGGTCCTAAGTTATGTACGTTTCTCATGAAATTTTGGCATCCTTGATACACGTGATTCTCAATGCCTCTGGTCCTTGGGAGGACTGTAAAGATTTACATATATATGTGCTTCTATGAATCCTAGATAATATCTAATAAAATCCTAGAGTTCCTTTTCATTTGGAACTAGCGCTGACTTGTGAGAACTGAACAAATATGCTACAGAGAAAAATGACTGAATAAAAACAGTAATTACTGTAAACACTGTAAGAAAAACACCTTTGTAAGAAGGTCTCGGAGCATGCTCAAAATAACCATCCGGGTGCTTCTCATCACTCCTAGTAGTTACAGTTTAAAGGGTATAAAGGACCAAATTTAAATTTAGAACTAACCAGTGTTACAATAAGAATGTTCTTAGCAAACGTCAAGTATATTTTTCATAACATTCGATTACAGCCTAAACTTCGTGGAATATGTCGTTATGATTTTTAACGACTTTTCCGATTTCCTTGTAGCTCAAATTAGAAAACCTACAGTACAATACTAAAGAATAAAACTCATCTAACGTTATGCATTAGGAAAATGTTTTTCTTTCTGATTCAAATGCTGGAAACACACTCGATTATTCTGTTCTGATTAGCAATACAGAAGCCCTTCCAGTAAGCCTTGCTGCTGTTGATTACAAAATAGCCTAATTATGCTGCTTAATGAATTGAGTAAGTGGCTTGGACTTTGGGACAGTGTTCCAGAGGTCAAGATAGATGTGATTTGGGCCTGCAGATCAGACAGGGTTGCCAAATATTCGGGCGAAAGCTTACACTTACAGTACGTAGATGTGTACATTTTTACTTTAGAGATGTTCACATGAATCTGTCCTTCTATGCTTCTGTATTTCCCATGGCTGGTAGTTATTGTGACTAGAGATTGCAGTTGTTTCTCTCTAAAACTGCTTTTATTCAGACCTTTCCCATGAGACCTTAGTTGTTCCCGTGGGATTAGTTTAGTCAGAAGATGAGCAGGCGATGCTTCTAAGCCAGTGGTCCCCAAAATTTTTTTTAACGCGGACAGGTCAAAGTTTGATCATTTTACCGCGGCCCGCTGGGGGTGGGGGGTTGGGCGGTGGCAGCTATACAATTAAATTGAAATAAATAATTTCAATTTAATTGTATTTAATCATGCCTTTTTAACTCACTACAACGCTAAATCAATGAGAACCCTGAGCTTGTTTCTTTGTAACGAGACGGTTCCATCTGGGGTAATAGGAGACAAGACTCAGCTCCAGACGTCACCTAAACCCGGCCAGATATCATGATATTTTGCGCATGCACGGTATTGGTGCGGCTTTAGGTGACGTCTCTCAGCTCCCGGTTAACCTCTCGTCCATGGAAAGTCGCACAAACCCGAGAGAAATACACCACAGCAAATAAAATGGAAATAATTTAATGTTCCTTGGGCGGCCCGGCACTATTTGGTCCACGGACCGGTGCCAGTCCGCGGCCCGGGGGTTGGGGACCACTGTTCTAAGCCAATGGTGGATGATGTTTTGGCTTTTACATGTCCTGTTTCATTTTTTTCCTGTCTATAAAATCCTGATGTTATCAATGATCAGGGGCCCTTCCTCTCTGATTTTACACGTAGACTGTTGCGTCCTTCTGCAAAGCTGAACGCAATAAACCGCTAAACCTTTTTTACTCTTGCCCGTGCCTATCGGTGTGATATTTTATGCTTTAATTCTCTCGAACCTTAAAACTTCCACCACAGTAGTTATGCTACAGATGGCCACAGTGCATGGAGGGATACCACAACCCAGCAAAAGCTTCATTTATAAAATCAAACTGGAAGCAGTCCAAGTAATTACACTCAAATCAGACCAGGAAAGCTCTTGGACCCCTGACCAGTGAAACATGATGGTGAAACGTAGCATATGTGAAAAGAATGCTAAAGAAGACCGATGGCTTCAAACACTAAACGATTTTATCTTTTCGAGTCGATTAATCAATATTGGATCACTTGTGGTAACATTACTCTTCCCTTCCTTCACCTTCTTTCATCACTGTAGCTCTGGCTTCGTCCTGCTTGTGTGAGCAAATTGTTTATGTGCTCCGAAAGAACACTAAAAGAGCGCACTACATCTGCTTCATCAGCATTCTGCTGTTTTTATAACGATAGCTAAACGTTTCTCTCGGAAACGAAAGGTGATCCCTAAATCACACGCTTATAATCCTCGTAAAGCCGCACCTTTTAAAACGCACGCTTGACTGCCGAAGGCAACTTGCACTCGTTTAAAAATGCAGGTGAAGTGCTCTTTTTTCAGCGACGGTCTGACAGATAGTACTTAGGGTTTAATTAAAACTGGGTAGTGACTGTATAAGTATAGTACATACTTTAATATCTTCGTCGCAACGCTCCTTTTAAACCGTCCGTAAAAAGTCAATTCGAGACATCGAATCAAAGAAGGTTGTCGTGAACATTGCAGTCGCTTCCCTTTATCGAGTGTACACGTAATTAAACGCTATCTGTTACGTCCAGGTTTGAATTTCAGACTTGATATTTCCAACCGCAGGCTAATTATATAGCAGAGTACGAGCGAGAAGAACAAATGAAGAACAAATTCTCAATGAAACACTAAGCGGGACACATGGCATACAGCTGTTCGTGTTCTCAGTTAGGTCTGTAATGGTATATCAGTGTGAGAGAGTAATAGTTATACTGTTGACATTATGATAAACCAGAACAGAATAACGATGTAAAAAAAAAAGCATAAATCAGTTGATATGCTACACAATTATTTGGAACCGCGTCAACACTTTCTAATTGTTAATTAGGTTGTTTATGGAGTACAGAGTAAATTGTGAGTTTACGGATATCTACTTGGCAGAATTTCTTGTGGGTGGCAAGAATCTTGGTCAAAGATTTATGCTAACAAATAAAAAAAGACCAAACCAATGGCGTTAGGCGATAATACTACTTATGGAACTTAAATTACGAGCACTGCACAATATTCAAAATGTCAAAACTTCCACTTTAAACGGTCGTTTATTTATTTATTTTTATTTACCACATTGTCATACAAGTCACTCTAAACATCATCTCCCCTAATCTTAACAAGTTTACGATGCACCTTTGGCTCCTCAGCGAACAGAAATTTAAGAGCGGGAAACCTACAACGGAACGCCTCTCTGAGGAGTCAGCCGGCACTCGAGGTCAGGGGTCACACCACCACACTTTTCATGGTCTTCCTGCATGTAGAAAAATGGCCTGGGGTCATATCGTGTACGCGTGTAAGTGGAAGGCGATTGTAGAGGGTTTTGTGTTGAGCGTTAAAGTAATGGGAAAGGAGACGTTTGCACTTTGGGAGGTCTGCCCTGGTGTCTCCGGCTCTTATTACAGACACATGGGTGGCTCAATGGCTTCACCCTCTGTATCACAGATGTCGCTGAAAGGTCTGGTATTTACTCTTGCGTCAAGGGTGCATTCCAGCCACGTCGGTGTCTCCCGTACAGTATATCTCGTTTGCTCACGGCATTATTCATGAAGCACTTCATACAAATCTCAGATAAAAAGATCAGTATTTGAGCTTGAATGGGATACCTAAAAGATATTTAAAGACATAATGTGCATAACGTTCTACCTTTTTTTAACTGGACGGGATTATAAAACACGTCTAACTCTTTATCTATCTAGCGATCCTGAGCTAAGCTGACAGAATGTCGAAGAGGACTTATGAATTATTCATAAAATGTTCCTTCACTGTAGCAAATTTTGATGTAGTCGTTTGAGACGCTATACGTTGAAAAGTTCAACAACTTTAACACAAGTATAGGATCTTTAAATATTTAAATACAGGGTGTTTCAAAAGTCTTTACAGAGTAGGGAAATAAACACTTATGTAACAATACTTGTCTATATACTCTGTGTAATAGATAACTTCGAATGTACAGTACACTTAACACAATTCAACAGGTTAGGGAATTTTTATGGTGGAGGGATCGTGGGTCATGTTTTATTTTCCATGTTCATTCGCTAACATTCTTTATTACTAATTCTTCATTAGTTGACATGAACAAACCGAATACAGACACGTTAATTGATTAGAATTGGCTTATTATTTTACTAATTAATCATATAAAAGCACCTCCAAGTCCGTGGCCATAGTTCTCAGCCGGAAAAGGGCGGCTTGTCCCCTTCAGGTTGGCGGAGAGCTCCTGCCTCAAGTGGAGGAGTTTAAGTATCTTGGGGTCTTGTTCACGAGTGAGGGAAGGATGGAGCGGGAGATCGACAGGCGGATCGGTGTATCTTCTGCAGTGATGCGGTCGATATACCGGTCTGTTGTGGTGAAGAAAGAGCTGAGCCGCAAGGCGAAGCTCTCTATATACCAGTCGAACTACGTTCCTACCCTCACCTATGGTCATGAGCTTTGGGTCATGACCGAAAGCACGAGATCCCGGATACAAGCGGCCGAAATGAGTTTCCTCCGCAGGGTGGCTGGGCGTTCCCTTAGAGATAGGGTAAGGAGCTCGGTCACTCGGGAGGAGCTCAGAGTAGAGCCGCTGCTCCTCCACATCGAGAGGAGTCAGCTGAGGTGGCTCGGGCATCTGTTTCGGATGCCTCCTGGACGCTTCCCAGGGGAGGTGTTCCGGGCATGTCCAACCGGGAGGAGGCCCCACGGGGAAGACCTATGACACACCTGGGCGTGGGAACACCTTGGTATTCCCCCGGAAGAGCTGGAGGAAGTGTCTGGGGAGAGGGAAGTCTGGGCATCCCTGCTTAGTCTGCTGCCCCCGCGACCCGGTCCCGGATAAAGCGGTAGAAGATGAATGGATGGATGGATGGATGGATGGATGGATCACATAAAAGTTGGTTAATTTGGCTGTCAGTTATTTGGATTATTTGGTTGACATTTAAAAGAATATTTGATCAACAATTTTTAACAAAACAAAAGCACTTTTTAAAACTTAATATTATTGGTGATGTATTAGTGCAGAAGAAGCCCAGAAGCTGTCATTAAATCCACAGTCTCATAATTGCAAACCTTTTCTATTGGTTACACAATGTTTACCAGTGTCAAGATTTCTAAATAATGTGCCTGAAGATAATAAAATGAATAATACTCCAGGAGGTTAAGGCTAATAAATCCTGAAATCCGAGTGGTACTAAAAGAACTGTCTAATGTGAAGTGAAATCCACCCTCGGCTCTAAGCAGGTGCTTACATAAATAAGCGGCGCTGAAAGTAAACTGTGGCAATAAAACTGTAATTGCACTCTACGATGGTGCAATACAAGGTTTTCGTCATGCCACGGCGCACCGCTGGCCTTTCGAATGAGGTGCGAGGTACCAATTAATAGAGTTGCGTAGCAATCCTTGCTTTTAAATAAAAAATGGTGCCATGATTCGAAGGTCTTAACCCAAATTAGGGGTCTGAAAGTGAAATCTTCTGGGTGAGTTTAATATATTCTGTAGAAATGCTCCAAAAAGAGACGTGCGTAGCCATGTATGTGTTAAAGGTGGACCAGAGACAGAACCCATATAATTTAGCTAATGGAGGCTAGTTTTAATTTCCTTTGTTACTCTGGGTAAAATTTTATATAAAAACGATTCATCCGATGAAGTTTTTTTTTTTATTGAGCACCTTAGTACAATGATTATAATAATAATCATTTTTTCTTTTTTAAATTAATTCTTATTATTTGCATTGTGCTTCACAAGCAAACAGAAAAGCCAATAAAACATAAGAAAAAGCAGAAAAAAACGTCATGATACCACTTTTTTTTCCAGCACAGACAATGATACTGGAACCTTCGATTTCATTTTTGTGTTAAAAATGTTTATTTATTTATTTTTAATTTCCAAATTCAATTCTAGTCTTTTCCATTTGTTGCAGGATCGGATAGAGTTATTAACCTCAGACGTCTGAAAAATGCAAAATGTTATTTTAGACTTAAAGGTGGGGTGCACAATGTTTGAAAAATGCTTCAGAAAACCGAGTCGGGCCGACAAACAAAACGAACGTGTAGCCAATGAGCAGAAAGGGGCGTGTCTTGTCGATATGCGGCGGAGAGAGTATTCGGTGCGCATGTGTGACATTAGCAGAAAGCGATTGAAACATTGACATGGCGGATGCCTGCCGTTACCTCAGGTTCTAAGTGTTGAACGTCGTCTTCCTCGTGTAACGGAGCTAAACCTTTCATGCTACAACACACAGTACTACAAAAACACATTTGTATTACCATAGTATTACTCATTGTGTTCATTTATTGATAAAAATATCCCCTCGGCCAGCCGCCCCAGCAGGTTCCGACGTAATAGTTGCCTGGGTTACGTATGTATGTGTGGGGCGGAGCTATCAAAACAGGGGTGACACCCATTTGGGTTAGGGGCATGTTTGTTTTGGTGATTTCAAATGTCAACATTGGCTTTCAAACATCGTGCACCTCAGCTTTAAGACAGGATATTTTTTTTGTCAAATACAAAATGCTTTGTAGTCAGACGTGTAAATGACTGCTTTATACGGGCCGCTGTAGTCAGGATGAATATTAATGCGACCGCTGTCACCTCGGTAGAACTTTCAGCGCTCAACAAACAAATAATTACAGTTTCAAATTTTATGGCAACACTTGGCTATAATGGGGACGTTTGTTTTGTGGGATATAAATGTTCTTCAGGAACATTCTGTGATTTCGGTGAGCACGCTTGACACCTTTCCACCTTTAATGGTCTGAAAAAAAATGTTCCCAGGAAAGGAAATAACAGCGCTATTTAAAGCTCCGCGTTCGTTTCTCCGCATCACGCTACGAGTTCAGAGCGAGTAGTGATACATAAAACAGATCTCTGTTCGTACGCCGCAAATCATGACGTGACGGGCATGAAAAGCGAGAACGCGTCCGACTTCGCCGTGTGCTTTTTTCTTTCTTTGAGAGCATTTTTAGACACAATAAGACGGCAGAGAGGAAAAGATAGAGCAGGAAGAAAGACTACTAGGGTTGAGAGCAGGGTTTTTAACTTTAAGTGCAAAAAAGCTTTAAGTGCAAAGCTAAAACATGCTGAAGAACAAGACTCGAGTGTGAGGCTGACAGAGAGAAGAAGAATGAGATGTCAGGAACAGATGAACAGAAGACCGAGAAAAGCGAGGGGAAATAGATAGGAGTCGCAGATCGTTATCAGCAAGTTTTAGAGCGTCTCGGATTCAGGAGCAGCCACTTTGGGATCAGACACTCAGCTTAGAGTTCACACTTTAATTTTGTTTAGCAAGGATTCAAAAATATGCAAGACATTTAGCCACTTTGTTAGCTTTGTCATTCATTTTACTATCAAAATGTGTTTAAAGTGATTTTATTTGAAAATATAATACTAAACTTTTAAAACAGTATGTTTATACCTCCACATATTATACCATGCTGATGTGTGTGTGTGTGTGTGTGTGTGTGTGTGTGTGTGTGTGTGTGTGTGTGTGTGTGTGTGTGTGTGTGTGTGTGGCAGACTACCAGATTTGACCTCGAGTGAACCACAACATGGAATTTGATTACTCGGTTTTATTATATCAATATAACAAATATAAGTAGAGAGGAAAAGAGGGGGAGTGAAGCGATGGAGTGAAAGGCAAGCAAAGAAAAGGAGAGGGAAGTGTAAAAGTGAAGTAAGTAAAATAAGGATTTAAAATTAAGAGAGGAAGAGGAGAAATCGGGTAGAGGTGAAAATTGAGTGAAGGATAGAAAGAAGACTAAGGGTGATGTAAGAAGCAGAAAGACAGAGAGAAAGAAAGGAAAAAGAAGAATGGCAGAGGAAGGGAGCAAAAAGGCAAGGGGGGTGGGGAGTGGGGTGGCAAAGCAAAATAAATCATAGCTTTAGTCAATGCAGTGTTTTTTTGTCACCTTTTTCAAAGCCACTAGCCAAGTAAGTGCGTGTGTGTGTGTGTGTGTGTGTGTGTGTGTGTGTGTGTGTGCTCACAGGAAGGAAAGTGGAGAAAGGCAGATCGGAAAGTAAAAATATGAGCTGCACCTGTAAAGACTGATGACAAATGCGTAAGTCATTGAGTATTGAGTCTGGCTAGAAGAGCAGAGCTGCTGTAAAGCTATCCTGCAGTGCCATCTACTGCTTCAAGTAAACCCCCCCCCACACACACACACACACACATACATATACACACACACATACATATACACACACACACACACACATGCCACTTGTGACTTACCCTACAATATTTATTCATTCATTCATTCATGTTCTACCGCTTATACGAACTACTCGGGTCACGGGGAGCCTGTGCCTATCTCAGGCGTCATCGGGCATCGAGGCAGGATACACCCTGGACGGAGTGCCAACCCATCACAGGGCACACACACACTCTCATTCACACACACACCCACACACTACGGACAATTTTCCAGAGATGCCAATCAACCTACCATGCATGTCTTTGGACCGGGGGGAGAAAACCGGAGTACCCGGAGGAAACCCCCGAGGCACGGGGACAACATGCAAACTCCACACACACAAGGCGTAGGCAGGAATCGAACCCCCAACCCTGGAGATGTGAGGTGAACGTGCCAACCACTAAGCCCCCGTGCCCCCCCCCCCACACACACACACACACACACACACTACAATATGTCATCATAAAAATAACTTATTCTGGTTAATTTTTTTTCTTTTGAGATGATGCTTAAAATGATGCTTGTCTTTTAAATTTCATACATTAAAGATAAAGTAGGGATGTAGTAGCTCAGTGGTCGACTTGTTCGATTACTGATCGGAAGGTCATGGGTTCAAGTCCCAGGTTCACCAAGCTGCCACCACTGGGCCCCTGAGCATGGCCTTTAACCCTCAGTTGCTCAGTTGTAAGTCACTCTGGATAAGGGTGTCTGCTAAATGCCATAAATGTAAATAAAGTACACAGTAGTTTGGGATACAGCTTACATTTAGTAGAAAAACCCTCCAGGCAGGACGCTGATGATGTCTGGTTTAGAATTTTGAAACTTATTAAGTATGCTATGAAGGAAAAAATGGCCTTAAATCGACCTCTAGTGGTCAAACTAATATAATACTGTAGTACTGTTTTACTTGACAGCAGTGTGAAATTAAACTAGGGAATTCTGCGCAGTGTAGGCATGGAATTGTACTAAAAAATAAAAATACCCAGTTCAGTGTTTCTTTAACATGAAATGCATATTTGTGGTCAATGTTCTCCCTGTATGCACTGTGTGTGTGTGTGTGTGTACTGTATATGTGTGTGTGTACTGGATGTGTGTGTGTACTGTATGTGTGTGTGTGTGTACTGTATGTGTGTGTGTGTGTGTGTGTACTGTATGTGTGTGTGTGTGTGTGTGTGTGTTGTCAATACAGGTTGTACTCTTACCTCAGACCGAACCTTTTCCGGATCTATAGCAACCCTAAAAGAAAATAATAAATAAATAAGTAAATAAACAAATCATACAGATAATTTGACCCAACCAGCTAAACTGGATGCATCCTTGAATCAATTCCTGAATGAGGTTTTGTCAATAAAGTTATTACAGGAACACAATAACTTGTATCATAACTATTGATGTGGAAAACACACACACCCCACAAACATACACCCCACTCACCCCCCACACACACATACCCCAAACACACATACACGCCACACACACATACACCCCACTCACCCACACCCCCCCCCCCCAAAAAAAACACCTGACCAAATAAATGGCTTAATAAATAAACACCAAATTTACATCAAAACTTGGACTGATGAAAGTATGTATGCTGAAGCTGGGAGTTATAAAGTAGTTTACTTAAATTATATAATTCTTTTTCTCTTCATATTTGCGTCTTAGCTAAACTAAGCTAAAATAAATTAAGCTAAGCTAAACAAATCTAAGCTAAGCTAAACTAACCTATGCTAAGCTAAACTAAACTAACCTATGCTAAGCTAAGCTAAACTAACCTATGCTAAGCTAAATTAAGCCAAGCTACACTACACTAAACTAAACTAGCTTGACCAAATAAAATGGACTTGTGAAACAAGATGGAAACAATTATGGAACTATGACGATTCCAGCAACGGTAAGCAAATATTTGACTATATAAATATATTTATTTTATATATAACTTAGTAAACAAGTTATAGGACAAATATCTTTTCCAGTAACCATAGCAACGCCCTAACCAGTTCTGACCTGTATTTTTGCCCTCGTGCTTATTTAGAGAGAGACGTCACACTGTGTGTAAGTTAACGAACCCTGAACTTCACGGGAATCTAATTCATATACAGAGAATCCGGCTTGGAAGAAACGCCTTCCAGCAGCACCCTCTGGTGGTCTGTCAGGGAACTGTCCCAGAAGCTCCTCATATTAGCAATCGAATACATGTAATTTTACAAGCATATTATATTGCATACTGTTTCACAATGTTTTGATTTTTTTATATATTCATAAAGCACATTGAGATATAATATTGCAAATGCATGATGATTAGGATTTACTTTAAAATTGACCGGTTCTATTTGTTGAGAGAATATGTATTTCTGTTATCTACGGATTCCCCCTTTTCTTTCTTTTATTTGAAACTTTTGTAAAATTGATGAGATATAAAACGATGTTGTGTGTAAAAAGCGTGAGCTATATGAAGACACGTGCTGATTCCTGTGTATAAAACAGGTTGTCGTTATGGACGTCCTTAACCAGAGATATAAGCAAAAGCATGAATTAAGTGAGACTCGATGTCCCTTTGTCTCACTTTGTCCTTTAACGTCGATGACGATTCGTGAGACGTTATCAGCATCCTAATTCCTGTGTCCTTCAGCTCACTGTGATGCATGTGTAGAAATCTACCCACCCCACCCCTCAATCCGCTCATTTACATCCTAATTAAGGCAGTGTCCACTCACCACGCATCACTGCAATGCACAGAGGAGAGGAAGAGGAACTAAAAAGGTGAGAAACTACACTGTCTGATCAATATACTGTATGCACATTGTCTAAAATGCATCTGTCTCCAATTTTGAGGCCTTCAGTAGACAATCACATACACACAACACTCCTTACTTGTTACAATCAACACATCTATGCATGGGCATAAATCCCCCCCAACCGAGGGTTGTCCCACCCAAAAAAAAAAGTATTTAAAAAACATCGCACTCTCTATTGTGAAAAATATATGTATGTATACCTAAATACTTGTGTAAGAATTGCAAAAAATGCATCTAAAAATGCATCAAAAAATCCCCCTCCCCTTCCTCACAGTGGTTTGACCCACTGCCTCCTTTCCCAGTACATCTCACCTACTCTGCACACACGAGTCAGGTGTGTGGCTGCGGCTCAATTAATGTCAAACTCCATTAAGTAGGGGATTTTATTAACTGTAAATAAAGAGATTCTCTTTAATGTAGTTGATGCAGACATTCATAAATTTGCTGCGGCAAAAATGCTGATTACGGATGTAATTTTCCATGAATCTGCTATATTAGCGATTAAAATCTTACTTATCTAGTCAACGTTAGCTTGTTTCCAATAGCTTGTTACATACTGCACTGACACTAACACGCCAAAGCCGTTTCCCATGCATTGTTTTATTTGGGACGACTTGGCATAACGTTAACTTAACATTAACGGCCACAATTAGCATATTGTTTAGCTGTGCGTTTACTAAATGAGCACTGTGCTACGTCCAAACTGACCTCACTGTATTTTTTGTATAATCGATTTCTATTCTGTTCTTAAGTGTCTTAATTAATTTGAAATAAAATTTTAAACCTTTTTTAATTACCTGTTTTTATTGTTGTGATTATTTTTTTATGATAGTTTTACTTTCTTTATGTAAAGCACTTTGAATTACCATTGTGTATGAAATGTGCTACAGCATAAATAAACTTGCCTTGCAGTGTCATAGACTACATTTACATTTACATTTACAGCATTTGGCAGACGCCCTTATCCAGAGCGACGTACATAAGTGCTTAAATCTCTAACACTGAATACATTAATGCTGGTTCACTAGGTTACATACTTAAGATACCATGAGTTTAAAACATTTGTTCAAAGTTACAATGAAAAAGTGTCAGTTTTTTTTTTTTTTAATACAAAAGATAAGGAAAGAAGTGCTAGTTGAAGTGTTTCCTGAATAAGTAGGTCTTCAACCGCCGCTTGAAAATAGCCAGTGACTTGGCTGTCCGGACCTCTATGGGAAGTTCATTCCACCACCTTGGTGCCAGAACAGAGAAGAGTCTTGTAGTGTACTTGCCTCTTACCCTGAGAGATGGTGGAACCAGTCGAGCAGTGCTGGTACAGTAGATCGGAGGTTGCGGGGTGCAGTGCGAGGAATGATGAGGGCTTTGAGGTAAGAGGGAGCTGGTCCATTTTTGGCTTTGTAGGCCAACATCAGTGTTTTGAATCAACTAGACTAGATAAAATGACAGAGAAAAGGAAAATTTGAACCTGAGAAAAACTTTGAAAATATCCATAATGATGCAGTTTCCATGCTACAATAATATTGATAAAAGCAACATTTTTCACTGTGG
This sequence comes from Tachysurus fulvidraco, assembly GCF_022655615.1. Classification (NCBI taxonomy): domain Eukaryota; kingdom Metazoa; phylum Chordata; class Actinopteri; order Siluriformes; family Bagridae; genus Tachysurus; species Tachysurus fulvidraco. The sequence continues at coordinate 2,920,274 of NC_062521.1, forward strand.
GGACATATCATTATAAGTACGATTTGACTGTATTATTTGTGTCCCCCCTTCAAAAATTGCTCCTGAGAAATTTTATATTTATTGTCCCTCCCTACTGTTAAATGAAATTTACGCCCATGCATCTACGTGCGAATAATGTGCACGTTATACCACACACAGGCTCTCAACAACACGGCAGCTGATCATCACTTTAGAGTAAATTTCCCTACTTTGGATCAAGCGAATCACTATGACTATGGAAAGCAAAAGAGGTCACAAAGAAACGACAGAAAGTGTTGGTGAAAATAAAGAAATCTGTCTGAGAATGAATTATTACAATAGTGTGGTGGGTTAAAATGTTTGCACTCTTTGTTAAAGGTAGATGTTCAAATGTTCTGTTGCTAGCACCCTTGTTGTGGTCTGGTACTGTTTGTAGCACCGTCATTCTGGAAGAAAGAATAATTTGCTCATATTATATTATTATAATTAGCGACTCAAAAAAAGAAGACTCGTCTCTGCCCGTCTCTCTCGGCTCTACTATTTTTCTCAACAAAACACAACGGTTTATGGAAAATGAGCATTGGTGGCTCAGTGGTAGAAGGGCCTGATTCGATTCAACAGGGTTTCTTTTGTACTGAAAGCCAAAGAGTCCATGGAGAAACAATATGCAGTAAAAACTAGCCTGAAATGTCTTTCTTGTAAGCAAATTCACCGGTCATTCTCTTTAATACAGTCACTGAGTGAATGAATCAATGATTTGCTCAATTTTTAATACCTAAAAAAACATTAACTGGCGCCGCCTACTGGTGTAATGATCAAACTTGTGGAAAGAGTCACTGAACGAATCAGTGAATGAATCTGTCACAGTGAACCGAGCCAAAAGATTTGATTGACATGACTCGAAATTACAACTAGTGCTCGAGGCGTTGCTGTCACTGGGGAAAGCCAAATGAGTCGCATCACGCAATTTTTTTGGAAACACACAATTTTGTTGAAATTTAAAAAAGATATACATCATAATTGATTATTTTGCTGGTGGATATATGCATTATTTAATGTGTTGAATGGCACGGGTGTAAGTTTAAAGCTTACAAAATAAAATAAGATAAGATAAGATATACCTTTACTCTTCCCACAATGGGGAAATTTCTCTGTATATATATATATATATATATATATATATATATATATATATATATATATATATATATATATATATATATATATATATATAAATTAAGACATAATATAGTATATAGCATATTGTAATGATCAGTTTGTAATCAGTTTGTTATTGTAATGACGCACCGCCGGAGCACCAGCACAGAGAAGCGTCTCCGGAGTTCTAACTCTGTTCCGGACAACACTCCCCAGCATCCTTAACTTAAACTGATTGCACTGCAACTTGACTCCAGTGCGAAGTCTCGATTTGTCTGACAATCATTCTGAGCGTTTCCATGGTTTCTGTATTTCTGATCTCGACCCTATTTCCTCTCTACGACTTTCTCCTTGCTTGCTGCCTGTCTCGACCTTCTGCCTGTCCCTCGTTTCCGATCTCTGCTTATCCTCTGACACCTGTGTTTGCCGGCTTTGACTTGATCTGTCTGACGTTGTGTATTTGCTGTAATAAACGCTGCAAATGGATCCTCAGCCTTACGCCTCCACATCACACATATACACAACACAATGTATAAATACGCAGAAGAAAAAAGAGACCATGAGTAAGTAGTTATGCGGGTGGGAAAGAGATGATAAATTGTGTATCATCGGCATAGCAGTGGTAAGAGAACCCGTGTGAGGAAATAACTTCACCAAGAGAGTGGGTATACAGGGAATACAGGGAGAAAAGAAAAGGACCAAGTACTAAGCCCTGTGGGACACCAGTGGAGAGTCTGTAGTTACTGATATCTAATGGATCTAGAGCAGGATGGGAATAACCCTTGCTTATAGGTAACCCTCCTTGAAGGTAGTTGGTACATGACCACATGTTATGGATTTATTGATGATAGCAGAGATGAAGGGCAGAAGTTCTTGCAAGATAGTCTGGTAAGTGTCAAGATCTGCATCAAGTTGTGAGGTAAGATAGGGAGAGTGATTGTAGATAACAATGATGAGAAGGTTGATTGGAGAGTTAATAAAAATGTCATGAAAGAGTTATAAAACACCATCTCTTTGACAACAGTAGACCTGTACTACCACCCCTGCCCATTTCTCGTGGTGAGTGAGAGAAAGCATAGGCAGAGGATAGAGCAGCTGGTGTAGCAGTGTTCTTTGGGAATATGCAGGTCTCTTAGCGCAAGAAAGTCAAAGGAGTAGTGGGAAGCTAAATCCAGATAAAATCAGCTTTCCTTACAACACACTGGCAGTTCCCGAGCCCACTGTTTGAGACTTACACGACAGAGGAAGGTGGATGAGGTTACTGGAAATGTGACCTCTGCTCTGTAGACGAGACCGCCTGCGACGGTAAGAGGTGACTACAGAGATGGGTTTGAGGCACATATCTGCAGTCAACCGAGGGTGAGATTTAAAATATGATGCGGTAGAATATATCAATCAGTACTAGACACTTATTTACAATGCATTGGAGGGATATTTAGAGGGAACCTTACAAACCTCCAAAGTGGAGAACCTTTAATTGAAATGAGTAAGTTCTGCCCACAATTCACACCTTAAGGGAGAGCTGAGAGAACTACTAAGCATCTATCCTTGAAACTAGGTGTTGCAGTGACACACAGGCAACATCTGTGCCATGCATCAGTTTGCCAGATGTTGCCAGATGTTCTCCCATATGGCATTGATTCCTGAGGTCAAGATCAGTGAGGTAGGATTCAAAATAATATCATATTTACAGTATAAGCTCATGGCATAGACCATCATACTGTACATAATAATATATATCGTCGCTGATGGGCGGAAACCTCCTATGTCCAAATTTTCACATATCAATGCTATCGGTCAGTCCCCACTTGGGTCTGTTATTTTTACAAGTTATTAACCAATCTAAAGTCTTGAAAATAGCTTGAGCGCAAATCTCTTAACCTAACCGCAGACCTTGTCGAACACTGCTGGCAGCAGCGACGTCTGTGTCCGTAACGTTCTTATAAATGACAGCATAATCTCGTATCTCCCTGCTCCCAAGTCATAAAGCTCGTATCTCCGATAAAACGTGACTTTGGGAAAATGTTGTGTTAATGTTGGTACACAACAGTATATGATAGCAATATAAGGTACTGTATAATAACAACTTTAACGATACGATGTTTAATAACTCGAAAAAAATCTGCGTGTTTTTTTATTTCCTGAAAAATAATGGTTTTGGAGATACGAGGATTCCGCGCGACAGCGACGATATATACATAATTATGTCTTGCTTTGAATGTATTTTATCTCTGTGTTGGCTTGAAATCTGCAGGCATTTTTAAAGTCAATTCAGGGGGCAAAGTGTACCTCAGAATAAACACTGTCCTGCTCTGTCAGCAAGGCGCATGTACACACACACACACACACACACACACACACACACACACACACACACACACACACACACACACACACACACACACAGAGGACCCTGACCTTCCTCTGATTCAGCTAGAAGACTACAGAGTATCGCTCTCTGGTTTTTTCACCAGCAGCCACAATGAAGCTTAAGCTGCTCCTGCTGCTTCTTGTCTTCCTCTGTACCTTCATCATACCTGCACAGGTGAGGTTTAAACTGCATTGTGCTCACTTTATACAGGATGTAATATTTGCAGTCACATAACAAATTTTCATGTCAATCAGTTGTCAAAACCTGACCACCATCCAAAGCATGAAAAAGAGCATAAGAAGGAGAAACCAGGAGAGAGACATGGCAATAAACACGGAAAGCGACGGGGGCGAGTAGAGGGTAGGAGAAATGTTCTCATTTCTAATTAGAAATTCTTCTAATTTATAATATAGTATTATATTTGAAAATCAAAGAATCGTGTAAAAATCCCATGTGAATGAAATACTGAAATACTACATTAAAAAAATGAAGAAGAACAAAAACAACAACAAATGAAATGAACCACATAAAAAAAACACACATGAACCAGTTCAGTGAGAAGATTTCTGACGTTTAAATATTTTAATATGTTTTCTGTAAAAAAAATATAAAATAAAATAAAATAATAATAATAATATTATTAATAATGTGAGTGATGAAATGTATAAAAAAAAATCGAATGGTGAAATTAAAAGTGATAAAACACTGAAAAGGTTAAATATAAAAAAAGAAGCATTATTGTTCTGTAGAAGAAGAAATGAACTAACCCTTAAAACCGATGACGTTTATGACATTACTTTTTTTTTTAAAGACCTGCTGGCTGACTACGATAATGACAGCAGTGATGATGAGGATGATGAAGACAGGGGCGAATGGCTATTTCAACTTCAAAATGTCAGAGGTATGAACCAGGGAATGCTAATTGTTCAGTGTTTTTTTGTTTGTTTGTTTGTTTGTTTGTTTGTTTTAGTGACTGAAGCTCAGTCAGATCCACCAAAGTGGACCACCAAATATAAACTGGGTGACACTGATATGGTTGTAGGATCGGAGTATTTATTTTCCGATAGCTGTGATACAGCATCCATGGAGCAGGGAGGGTTAAGGGCCTTGCTCAAGGGCCTAGAAATGGGAGCTTGACAGTGTTGGGGCTTGAACGCTGATCCTCCAAACAAACTACCCAATGCCTTACCTTCTTAAGCCACCACTGCTCCTTGCTGTTGGTTGGGGGTTGGTTGGTTTTATAACATGGCTACAAAGTGCAAATCATTGTTTGTGTATATTGTGAAATATTCAGGCACACACACTAGTTTAGTAGAGAGGAAACGTGTACCTACAGTACACGTCTGATTGAGACGTGGGCTACAGCGAGGCTCATCGTGTTGTACAAATTCTGCACAATACACGGTGTGAGGCTCAACGGAAACTTCGGCCTCAACCCAATTCGCTTCCAGATCACAACTCGCTTTAAAATCTGCTTCAACATCAGATTAAATATAGAAATATCATCTTGTGAGGAATGGATTTCAAGCATTGGTAATTTGCTTGCTCCTAAAGACGACATGGAGTGAGGTGTAATTAGCCATGTGAATCTGTTTCCTGACATTCTCCTCAACACACACACACACACACACACACACACACACACACACACACACACACACACACACACACAAACTAGAAATGACCTCATTGAGTTGAGTCGGAGTTGCTACAACCCCAAGCATACCCTAGCATCCCAAAGCTATCGTATTTAATACGATCCTGTCTTGTCTTACATATTCACTTCTCATTTCAGATCTCTTCATTTGTCTTTTCACTGTCTGTCTTTCACCTCTGGTCGTTTTAGGGACCTGCAGCCCGAATCCATGCCTCAACAACGGAGTGTGTGAGGAAAAGAAAGGCAGATACAAGTGCAAGTGTCCCAAACCTTTCAGAGGCAGGAGATGTGAGAAAAGTAAGAGATCGTCTCACATGACAACCCAGAAGCAATCCAAAGTGAATAATTAAATGATTATATCGTTGATTTTATGTATTTTTTTCAAGAAGGAAATCATTTTGTTTACAGGTACAAAGGCATGCAAGAAGGACACATGTGGATACGGTCAGTGTGTTCTTACATCAAGTCCACCGTTCTTCGAGTGCAAGTGTAAAGCACCGTTCCTACCCCCCAACTGCAAAAAAAGTAAGATGTTTCCTAGCACTAGCCAGCATTAGTTAGAAGCTTACTTTTTATAAGATGTCAAAAGTTTACACATTACTCCAAAGCATCGGTATCAACTTTAAATAAAAACACTATCTATATACCATCTGAAAGCTAAAGATACTTCACGGATGTACGAAATAAACCACGTCGCAGGAAGTATAATTTAACGTTGTTATAGCAACAGAAAATTGTTTTGTTGATTGTTTTCCTATAAAAGCTCATTCTGAAGTGTATTAATCATCTTCCACAACAGCATGCATAACTAGAATAACGATGCTTTTTAACCATTTAGAGTTACATTTAATGGTGTAGAACATCCACGAGTGAGTTAGTTCCTGTTGTCACTCATGTGATATAACAGTTACGTCCAGTCATTTTCTTAATAAGCTGACATTTTCTCTCTCTCTGAGAGTTAAAGGTGGGGTCTCAGATTTTTCAGAAATGCTTCAGGCCGAATAATAAAGAAAAATCAAAACAAAAATCAAAACAAACGTGTAGCTAATGAGCAGAAAGGGGCGGGGTTTGTCAATACGCGGCGGAGAGAGTGTTCACGTGTGACATTAGCAGGAAGCGGTTTTAACATTGACATGGAGAATAAAAACAAAGAAAGAAAGAGAAGAAAGACTTACGATAAGGCAAGAAGTAGGACGTGTTAATATAGGATCAGCTTTCCAGCACTGGAGAGAACTGAAGGAGCAGGAAGTTGGCCACATATTCACAGGTTGGAGTTTCCCGAGTCAATAACTCCTGAGCTAAACGCTGTTTTGCTTTGTTACACAGAACTAATATATGCCTTTGTCCTTTACATGATTATGCTTGTGTGGCATTTTTGCTTGTTTGTTTATCTACAATCGTATTGTTCTTCCCTTCAGCTATGAAAAGACACGTTTCTTTCTGTTAGTCGCCTGGGTTACGTATGTATGTGTGGGCGGAGCTATCGATACAGGGGTGGGACCCGTTTGGGTTAGGGGCGTGTTTGTTTTGGTGATTTCAAATGTCGACATTGGCTTTCAAACATCGGAAACCCTGTCTTTAAGAGAAACAATCACAGCTTGGCAGGTTTACATCAGTTTCGTCTGTGCTCTTTTACACCAGTTGCCCCATGCGAAAGGAACCCGTGTCGAAATGGAGGAACCTGTCAGAAAGACGGTCAAGACTTTGACTGTATCTGCTTGAAAGGTTTTTCTGGAAAATTCTGTCAGGTTGGTAAGTATGTATTTTACATTTTTCTTATGATTTTATCAACAAGTCAAATGAATCACATTTCTTTTTTTTTTTTTTTCGAGGCCCGAATGACTGCTATGAAGGAAATGGTGAGTCCTACAGAGGGATGGTATCAGAGACAGAGGATGGAGATGATTGTCTTTTCTGGAATTATTATTTTCTCGTGACTAAAGGAACAAACCCGTTCACTGCATCCAACGACCATCATGGTCTGGGTCCTCACAACTTATGCAGGTATTAAGCTATACATGGCTTCCCAACTCTCGAGAGCCAAATCGACAGACTCCTTTTTCGAAAGCTTACATGTATCTCTTGAATCACAGAAATCCAGATGGCGATTCAAAGCCATGGTGCTTCATACGATCAGGAAATAAGATAAGATGGGATCATTGTAATGTGACGAAATGTCCTACCGGTAATTATGTTTCTCCATTCCTACATTTTCATGATATTAGATTGTCAAGAAATATCAAATGAAAGTCTCAAGATGTTTCACCACTTAGCCAATTTAAGAGGTGCCAATTTAACAACAATAAAAATCTAAATTTTCTGGAATATTTCGTTCTTGTAAGAATCAGATATAAGTGGATTGTTGAAGCGTCTTAGCTTGGGTTCCATTTAAAACCTTCACTGAGAGGAAGCCTTCTGTTTAAATAAAGAAGCCTTCAGGACTCCTTCATACGTTTAGAAGAAAAAAATCGAAGTTTAATCGAGGGATAGATACAAATTGCTGTTTAAAGGAAACTCTTGCAATACTTATAGTGACCACCAGAGGGACACCCTGTAAAATATATGCTAAAAAATTTTAATTTTCCACGCTACAAGACTATTCAATTCACTCAGATGATAAGAAACCTTCTTTTTGTTGCTTTTTCTTATAGATCCCATGACCACTGCCCCTCCAAGACCGAGGCCCACTCTAAAACCCCAACTACCGGATTCTTCAGAAAGTCACATTAATGAAAGCACAACAACAGGACATGACACTGCAGAAAACCACACAACAGCAAGTAATGCTTCCGGAAGCACCATAACAGGAAACAATGCCACTGGAAGCCTGATCCATATAGACGATGATAATGAAACCCACACCCAAGAAATCATTACAGAAACTATGACAGCAAAACCCACCATCCTTCCTCTGCAGACACAGTTTACAACATGCGGCAAACCCCAACCAAAAAGAGCAATACATCGTATTTATGGGGGTATTAAGGCACTTCCTGGTGGCCAGCCATGGCAGGCTTCAGTTCAGGTCAGACCCAAAGGTACAACCTTGCCCTTCAGACATGTTTGTGGAGGCACTCTCATTAAACCATGCTGGGTGCTGACTGCAGGACATTGTATGTGAGTATCTCTACTACGTTGACCATTCACAATGTACAAGACATGTTTACCGATCGATAGACGTCGGCATGTTAAGAAAATCGGTTTGCATTTCCAAAAGATTCATGGTGTCTCCCTACTATTATGGATGCTACTTATATCTAAAAATCCACAAAGAACCATCCAAGAAGAGTTCCATTTGTAACGACGCTAACGCAAACAGAACCGAACAAACAGTGTACTGTAGCTGCACATTGGCCTCTCGGTAGCGTAGTCGCCCTGTTTATGTGTATATGACCTCAGTGCCCTAAAGAATCCAAACACATCGGGGTAGTCAAGGATGTATGAAGGACCAAAGGGTATTTTATCCGAAGAGATCGCGTTAATGATTTCCTAGGTATCGATTCCTTGAGAAATTGTTTATTCGAGTTGGAGCATTAAAAAAAAACTTTGGAAAATTTCTAAAAATAAGAATTTATTTTAAAGTTTTCAAAACATGTGTTTTTACAGTGACCCCAGCAAAGATTTCCAGGTCGTTCTGGGAACTATTGATTTGGCGAAGCCTGAGGCGTCACGGCAAACGCTGGAGGTTGCACAGACCATTGTCCATGAGCAATACAGACAGACACCTGAGTCGGTTTACAATGACATCGGTGATCACTGTTTACTTATATGTTATCGCCTTTATATTGTATCGGTGTATGCTAATACTGTATCATATGCTCATATTATTCTGCTATAAACAAAACTAGATATCCGATACAGTATTTTGACATCTGTTTTCGTGACCCAATTATGATCATGTTACCTTTGTATCTTAATTTATCATCAGCTCTGCTTAGGCTCAAAGCTCGAAATGGCAAGTGTGCAGAGGAGAGCCAGTTTGTAAAGACAGCCTGCTTGCCCGCTGTAGATTTTCACGACGGAACCGAGTGCAGTATCTCTGGATGGGGAGCCACTTCTGAATGTAAGCCAGAGAATCTTCGTGACTCTGAGAAGTACGATCGGACCATAAAAACAATTAGACTTTCTCTGTCCTTATTTTTTTAGCACAACATGGCTCCAATCAGTTGCTGGATGCTGACGTGTTGCTGATTTCCCAGGACGTTTGCTCCAGCCTTAGAGTGTATGGGAAAGACATAGATAACAATATGTTCTGTGCTGGTTACCTGGAGGGTGGAGTGGACTCGTGTCAGGTGAGAAATCATCAGTGTTTCATAATACGATCCACTCTTAGGTCGGGATGGAAGGAACGGTACTGTATGTGAATTTTATCCAGCAACTATAGAAAGCCATCATGATAATAAAAAAAAAAAAATGAAAAAACTTATCTCTTTGCCAACACTGTTAATCGCACACTGAACGTCTTCCTATTCTGATAGGGTGACTCTGGAGGGCCTTTGACCTGTGTGGAAAATCAGGTGCACTATATCTACGGCATCGTTAGCTGGGGTGACCAGTGTGGATTGAAGAACAAGCCCGGGGTATATACTCGGGTCAAAAACTTCGTGGAATGGATCAACAGGAAAACAGCTACTGCGGGTGTATGAATTCTCAGAGTGTTAGAAAAGCGTTGATAAAATAAAGGCGGTATTAGGTTTTAAATATGGAATAATCAATTTTTAGGTGCAGAAATTTACGACACAACTAAAGGGGCTATGGTATAATTCATTCTCAGAAGAATGTTCACTGAGAACATTGAGCTGTGGAAGTGAGTTTTCCTTCCAGAAACTGGTTATCAGAACAATAAATAAATAAATAAATAAATAAATAAATAAATAAATAAATAAATGTGAAGTGATTTTTTTTAAGTATACTGTATTAAAAGTAGCTGTAATTACAAAAATAATAATTAACAAATTACCGACACAGGTACCACCCTGAAGGTGTCTGTGTTCTTGTTGGTAATCTAATGTCACGCCACAAGATGGCAGCAGAGTGCAGGTCGCCTGCAAGAAAAAACATAATACAAATAGGATATATGCATTCTGAATCATCATTAAAATAAAATCACATTCATATATTACTCAGGGTTGCGATCACTAGAATAAATGTCCCACGTGGTTCCTTTCCTGAACTCGTAGTGTCCTTTTGTCCTTGTCTTGCTCCCTGACAAACAATAACGCAGGGCTGTCTATAATCAGTACAAGTCCGATGACGTTTCTGGATTTCCAGGGAGTTTAGGAAAGACCACTGATCCATAGACCGTCCTTAAGGATAATTTCCTGTAGAAGAAGCCACTTAATTCCTCTCAAGTCCACAAGCAGGCATCAGGTGCATGACCGCGTCTTTACCTTTCCACCAAAACAACTTCTGAACTGACTTTAATAAAGGAGCATTGCTGTAATCCCACTCCAACATCCATTTGTTATCCAGTATCATGCTCCATGGTCTGCTATCGATGTTCAGTTGTAGTTAAGAAGTATCTAAGCATTTACATTTGTGACAAAGTGACGAGGTGTTTACATGTATCGCTTGTCATCTGTGACATTAACCATTACCATCTACCTGAGCATCGTATTAGGCAAGACACCTGTCAGTGCCAGGCTTAAAGACTACCGCTCCATTAAATATGCATAGATAGAGTGTAATAGTACAGGCCAGGGCTAAATGGTGGATGAACCTTTGGAGGCATCCCAGAACATGGCTGTTAGTGTTTAATTAATAAGTGTTACCCCAATGGCCATATACAGAAAGCCCTAATGAGAAGTTCCTGGAAAGGGAAACTGCCTGGTCCCAGGACAAAGCCTACAGCTCTGACAAATGGGTCTGCATGACTGTGGATCATTTGTCATTAACAGAAATAAAACGTTTGCAAACATTGTTTTTCTCTATCTATCTATCTATCTATCTATCTATCTATCTATCTATCTATCTATCTATCTATCTATCTATCTATCTATCTATCTATCCAATGATTACGAATTCATCTACAGTATAAACATGCAGAATACTGACATGTTAACATATTTACTTCTTTTCAGGGATCTTGTTGTCTAAGATTTCACATTCAGATTATTTCCTGTAATGATGCCTTTTGTTGTCATTCATGGTTTAAGTGCAGGAATCTGCTATATTTAGGGGTGGACCAGAAGTCTGTTTGGGGCGTGTCTATAACATGACTGACAGGTGGGTTGTAAGCGTAGTTTAATTCAACTGTATATCCATGTTATGCATATGCTTTAGTAGTAGTAGTAGTACTACTTTAATTTTGACATCAAATAACGCAAGGCAAAAAAAAAACAGTTCAAAGGAAGGTAGATGCACTCGATAATCAGGTGGATGATTATTAAGATCAACACATAATAAGGATAAAAGGCTACTCAAGCTGCTCGCTTCACAATGCTCTGAGGAGATCACTAATCTCTCAGCTGATTAATATCCGGTTAATATTCAGGCATCTTTTAGGAAAAGCACCTCACTTTACAAAGTCCTATGGTTACAGTGTTATCACGTAGGTAACCACATTTGGCAGGACCGATCTTCTTTTGCTCGGCGGCGTCGGCCTAGATGCATGAAACAGTAAACGACCGGCAAACAAAACAACGGTTACGGCTAATATGTTGGCTATGCGCACGGCCAGGGAGCTCATTTGAGCTGAAATAAACATGACTGTGCTCTGGCTCCTGTTGCTCGCAGTACTTGAACAAAAGGCAGCAGCCGTCTGGGCCACTCGAATGAAAAAAGGGGCAGGAGGCCACTGTACGGCCTGCTCGCATTTCACCCATTCACTTAGGTTACCATCTTGCATACTGTACTTCCCTCTGGACGGGGAATGCTATCCGCTTATATCTCCATGCCTAATGGCTGCCGCCTTTTAGGGAGTTTTCAAGCAGAAGGAACCAGCAGACAAGCAGAAATCGCTTAGCTAAACGCTGAGCGCAATCTTGAAATAGAAAACTGGAATGGGGGGATTGCCTGGATGAGCTGAAATGTTATTTGGATGACACCCCGTGCATTAAAGCGAGGGAAGGGCTGTGTTGAGTTTCTCATTGAGAAGGCAGCAGCAGGACTCATTGCGATAAGGAAATAAGGCTAATGTTACCTGATCTGGTATAATGTGAACCAATTACCAGTCCATTGCACTTCATTACAGAACTGTAATAGGGAGCGGGGTCAGCGCTGCTACTGGAGCAGGCGAGGGAGAAATTTAGTGGTCATTGATAATATGATAAAAAGTGACAGGGAGAGAAGGCAGTCAAACAAATTATTGAGATTTACAGTGAGTAAGAGGAAACAGAATCAGCCCATTTAGGCAGCAGTGGGCCAGCATTTGTCCAGAGCAGCTCGGTCGAACACAAAGAGGCGTTTATTGGCGGGGAAATCTAAAACTATCAAGGAATTGCTTGAGACGCTGAACTTTAGACGCCTGGAACGGACACTGAAATAATTTGTGGAAGCGATGTTCTTTTGTGGAGAACACAAACGATCCGGTCGTACTTTTCAAGTTCTTATAATGAATGGTGTAACAAAAATCCATATTGCACGAACCAGACAAGGACAGTGAATAAAAGTGGAACTTTCTCAGATATCTTGTCTACAAATTACCGGACTGGAATGTCTGAAAGAATAGCTAAAAAAAAAATGCTCCTCATGTCACAGGCAGGGCAGAAAATAAGAATGAAAGAGCGGCAATTTGGCTGATTGCGTGAACAGGGAGGCATTTGTGTGTCAAGCGTCCTTCACAATAACCCCATGTGGTTCAGATAAATAACATTAACATTTAACATTTTGCATGTCCTAACTCACTCTCTCCCTAAATACACTCTACTTTCCAATTCTACCCACTAAAAAAAAAATTACATAAATCAACAGATTTATTCCAAACATCAAATCATCCCAATTTCTCTCTGGTTCTTTTTGCTTCATTTTCCCCATTAAACAAATTTTAGATAATGCAATACAGTTCAGTTATATTTGCTTTTAGATATCATTGAGCATTGTTGTGATGCAGCTGTACGTACATACAGTATATGTGCATATATGTGTATATAAAAGAAAATAAATTATATAAAGATATAAAAATTTATTAATTAAAAATCAGAATAAGAGTAATAAAAATGTAAAAAAATTGTAATTTATTTAATTTATTATTTATTATTATTATTATTATTATTATTTTATTTGTTTGTTTATTTATTTATTTATTCGTAAAAAATTAAGTTAATTTGAAAAACAAAAATAAAAGTTTTTATTAGAAATATACAGCACATGCTGTGAAAATGGGATTTGAGCAAAACAAACGTTCCTATGACAGTAAAACCTTTAGGCATCTTCAGTGGTCCCTGCAGAGATATAGAAACATGACCACTCACTCAGCACACACACACACACACACACACACACACACAGAAAAAGACTGAGATGTGTAACATATAACAAATCCATTCTTCTGTTCCCCAGTCCTCAAAGAAAAACCATTTGCTGTCAGCACTGCATTTTTCAATTCCTCTAGGTAATCAGATTGTGTTTACCCGGATGTGGACCATCATAAAATGTTATTAAAAACTTAAATGGAGTTTAGGCACAGCAAAGATGGCACACGTGAAATGACGTGCAAACAGCACAGGGAGATTCCTATCGTTATTTGGACAGGCGCTGGACTGCCTGGTAAAGGGAAAATTAGCATTGAGACTGTCTTGTGATGATAAGGAGCCCCAGTGGAGAGGAATGGCAAGAGGTAGGTGTGTGTGTGTGTGTGTGTGTGTGTGTGTGTGTGTGTGTGTGTGTGTGTGTGTGTGTGTGTGTGTGTGTGTGTGTGTGTAAGTGCTGGCAGATACAAGAGTGCTCAAGTGCTTGGTAAACTGAAGAAATGGGGTACTTACGGGAGTCTAATGTCAGGTTGATACCAAAGGCTTTAGGGGTTTTCTAAAATAAATAAATAAATAAATAAATAAATAAATAAATAAATAAATAAATAAATAAATAAATAGTATTGTCACATGATATGAGGAGAGGATAAAATACTTCACATACTCACTGCACTCTTCTTATCAAATACCTCACTGTATTCCGATCTTTTATCTCCTCTCCTGCTTTATGTGCTCCATTATGAACATGTCGAGTCCCACCTCCATCAGACAGATTAATAATTCAAAAAATAAATAAATAAATAAATAAATAAATAAATAAAATTGCTGTTATAATGTAAGTGGCATTTAAACGTCCGGTTCAGGTAATCGGCGAGATCTAAATAGGCAATACGACGAATGCATGCTTCATTGATCAAACCTGTTACTTATCGGATTTATCAAAATTTTTAATCTTAAGCCACTGTTTAAAGTTGATTTTGCTTTCATCGCCCATGTGCGTGCTGCCGAAATCTCACGGAGGTGATAAGAGCTGAGGGTAGAGATTATGCACTTATTTTTCCCTACGTGGACTGTGTGTGCTTTGAGGTAATCGTGTCGTACCGAATGGAAAGTTGTCACTTCGTTCTTCCCTTAAACGCACTGCCTTTTCAGCCCTCGACAGATTTAGCAGAAATAAACATTGCTAACTCAGCGTTATTGCGTCATTTTCAGCTTAATTCCTTGTATACACAGCTAACTAGCTTAATCTGTGCGATTTCCTGTTTTATAATTAACATCGGCTACATATTTTGTTTAGTCAGCTAGCTATCTTGCCTTAAATGAGCTTTCGAGGCAGCTAGTCATGCGCTTCTATCATCAAGCAAAGCTAATTTGCTAATATTAAATAACGTAGCATAACAACAGCAAGTAGCAGAAACATTTTGGGAATTTTCTGTATTATTAGCTTAACTTTGTAGTTAATCTTAGTAAATTTCCCAAACAAGGCCATTGTGGATTGAGGATGCCTTTAAAATTAGATCAGTATTTTTATTAGCTAGCTGGAAGGTTCTTTAGCATTAGCTAATTGGCGTTGATTTGTTGTATTAGCTAGCTAGGAGGTTCTTTAGCATTAGCTAATTGGCGTTGATTTGTTGTATTAGCTAGCTAGGAGGTTCTTTAGCATTAGCTAATTGGCGTTGATTTGTTGTATTAGCTAGCTAGGAGGTTCTTTAGCATTAGCTAATTAGAGATTATTTGTTGTATTAGCTAGCTAGGAGGTTCTTTATCATTAGCTAATTGGCGTTGATTTGTTGTATTAGCTAGCTAGGAGGTTCTTTGGCATTAGCTAATTGGTGTTGATTTGTTGTATTAGCTAGCTAGGAGGTTCTTTAGCATTAGCTAATTAGAGTTGATTTGTTGTATTAGCTAGCTAGGAGGTTCTTTAGCATTAGCTAATTAGAGATGATTTGTTGTATTAGCTAGCTAGGAGGTTCTTTAGCATTAGCTAATTAGAGTTGATTTGTTGTATTAGCTAGCTAGGAGGTTCTTTAGCATTGGCTAATTGGCGTTGATTTGTTGTATTAGCTAGCTAGGGGGTTCTTTAGCATTAGCTAATTAGAGATTATTTGTTGTATTAGCTAGCTAGGAGGTTCTTTAGCATTAGCTAATTGGCGTTGATTTATTGTATTAGCTAGCTAGGAGGTTCTTTAGCATTAGCTAATTAGAGTTGATTTGTTGTATTAGCTAGCTAGGAGGTTCTTTAGCATTGGCTAATTGGCGTTGATTTGTTGTATTAGCTAGCTAGGAGGTTCTTTAGCATTAGCTAATTAGCATTGATTTGTTGTATTAGCTAGCTAGGAGGTTCTTTAGCATTAGCTAATTAGAGTTGATTTGTTGTATTAGCTAGCTAGGAGGTTCTTTAGCATTAGCTAATTAGAGTTGATTTGTTGTATTAGTTAGCTAGGAGGTTCTTTAGCATTAGCTAATTGGCGTTGATTTGTTGTATTAGCTAGCTAGGAGGTTCTTTAGCATTAACTAATTAAAGTTGATTTGTTGTATTAGCTAGCTAGGAGGTTCTTTAGCATTAACTAATTAAAGTTGATTTGTTGTATTAGCTAGCTAGGAGGTTCTTTAGCATTAGCTAATTAGAGATTATTTGTTGTATTAGCTAGCTAGGAGGTTCTTTAGCATTAGCTAATTAAAGTTGATTTGTTGTATTAGCTAGCTAGGAGGTTCTTTAGCATTAGCTAATTAGAGTTGATTTGTTGTATTAGCTAGCTAGGAGGTTCTTTAGCATTAGCTAATTGGCGTTGATTTGTTGTATTAGCTAGCTAGGAGGTTCTTTAGCATTAACTAATTAAAGTTGATTTGTTGTATTAGCTAGCTAGGAGGTTCTTTAGCATTAACTAATTAAAGTTGATTTGTTGTATTAGCTAGCTAGGAGGTTCTTTAGCATTAACTAATTAAAGTTGATTTGTTGTATTAGCTAGCTAGGAGGTTCTTTAGCATTAGCTAATTAGAGATTATTTGTTGTATTAGCTAGCTAGGAGGTTCTTTAGCATTAGCTAATTAAAGTTGATTTGTTGTATTAGCTAGCTAGGAGGTTCTTTAGCATTAGCTAATTAGAGTTGATTTGTTGTATTAGCTAGCTAGGAGGTTCTTTAGCATTAGCTAATTGGCGTTGATTTGTTGTATTAGCTAGCTAGGAGGTTTTTTAGCATTAGCTAAATAGGCTCGCTTGGTGATCATATTGTATGACTAGCTGGATTGCTAACAGTCTTGTAGGCTAATGAGAGATAAAACTGGGTTTGTGTGATAATTATCTCATGATTCTAGCTTTATATTTATGATTGACTTTGGTGCTTCGTTACAAGATACTGAGCCGTACAGATGATTATACTGTGAATTTTCATGCCGTGACAGACTCAGGGACCTTAAGCAATGTTTTTTGTCTTTAATAATTATTGATCTAGCAAAACATTAATAATATAACTGTTTCAAAATCTCATATCGTCATATACCAGCATTCTGTCTCTCATTCAGCTCTAATTTATTAGATAATGTTTTCCCATAATGAATTACACGCTCTGATTCTTACCCACTGTTTACAAATGTGCTGTGAATGTCTCCAGGCTGTCTTGTTTGTGCAAATAAAATGCAATTATTCCATAATGCCAGAAAGCGGATATTTCCTGGGGTCAGGTGCCACTCATTATCACTTCAACTCAATCTCCATTCCCACTGAGACGTGCATTATCTTTATTATAAGGGGTTTAATTATAAATTTATGCTCTACACACACACTGAAAATGCCAAAGATGTGGTATTATATTTGTCGATGACCGACTCTGTGCATTTTTTTTACTTTCTTATCTTTGAAGCAAAGAGGTTTAGTCTGAGTGAGAATTAAGCTACAGAAAGTGTCTAACCTTCACTATAAGTCTGCTATCACATTTAATCATGCTCTCATTTACAATGATAATGAACAGTAATGTGATTACACTGATGTCCAATAAGTAATTACCTTATTCTAGCGTACAGGCAGAAGTAAGATTGAGCAGATCCTTTGAAACGCTACCAGCACCATAATATAACTCTCTCGTTTTTTTTTTCATGTTCGCCGGTCCTGAGCGGAATCCTCGGTGCCGTACGAACGCTTAAGAGCCCGAACAAACAGCGTCTTTGTATCGAGCCTAACATGACACCCAACGTGGAGGAGGTAAGCTTCCTAAAGTTAAACGCATCGCTTAGCTCATTTTAAAGGGCTTTGAGCGGACGGTCGTTTGCCTGAAATATAGGCGGCCTGCTTCCTCCTGCTTAATCCAGTATTTAATTAGAGCGGGTCAAGGGCCGGGGTCGCGTGCCTGCCTGATCGGAGACTGCTTGCACAAAGACGCCACTGATCCCTCGGACATATCGCAGGTATTTTTACAGAGAGGGGAGTGAACATGAGCGGAGAACAGAGTGAACAGTCAGATTCAGCTTGTAGACAGACCTTCTGCTCCTCACATTAACCTAACGTATTAGTTATACAATACCACGCCATCAAGGCCGGGCAAAAGAAAATATTAAGAAGAACAAACTGAGAATTTCTTTAAAGCTTCTCCGTAAAGTGCCAATAAAGTGTTATACAGTACATCACCGAAAAAGATATATAACATTTATGATTTATCGCCATATTACATAGATTATACAGTACATGTAGAACATGGAAATAGTCTAAAGGCTATATATGTCGACGAGGTGCAACGAGAAAGGAAAGAATACCTCGGATAATTAACGACAGAGTGATGTGGGCTGTTATCAAGAAGAGTTATCGCTTAGCCGAACTTCTCTGGTCACGAGGAGCCTGTGCCTATCTCGGGCGTCATCGGGCATCGAGGCAGGATACACCCTGGACGGAGTGCCAACCCATTGCAGGGCACACACACACACTCTCATTCACTCACACACTCACACACTACGGACAATTTTCCAGAGATGCCAATCAACCTACCATGCATGTCTTTGGACCAGGGGAGGAAACCGGAGTACCCGGAGGAAACCCCGAGGCACGGGGAGAACATGCAAACTCCACACACACAAGGCGGAGGCGGGAATCGAACCCCAAACCCTGGAGGTGTGAGACGAACCTGCTAACCACTAAGCCACCGTGCCCCCCTAGTAACATTTTTATATCCCTTAAAATATAAAACGTATTATTTTTAAATACCTGGATGTATTTAAAGTTGGAGACAAGTGACGTTATAGCAGCTATAGCATCTTTTTTCTGCTTACTGTAGAATTAAATCGACTCAAATAATCATCATTATTAATTAATAATAATATATACAAAAAAATTATATTTTATAGTTTTATACACAAAACCCCACAGTGTCAATGTTTTCATGTGTCATCCTACAACTTCCTTTATCGACTGTCAATGTAAAAATGATAACTTATTTGAATGTGCATATTAATATAGTATTTGCACTATGACCATTATGTCCTGTGACCAATCAGATTCAAGAATTTGCGTATAATGTACACATATAGGGTATTTATATTGTGTTTTAGTTTTATTCAGCTTCAAAAATGGCTAAAATGGATAAGACCGAACAGCACTTGGAGAACCCCATCATACACTTATCCTTCTTTTTCCACCTCTCGTCCACTTGTAATTCTGTACAGCAACCACTAAAGGGCAGAACTCGACTACAAATACCCACCCGGTCCTTCTCATCAATGCATGTCAGGTTTTTAAATATAGCAGGAGCTTATCAGGAGCACCAAAGCTGGACCAGACTTACAGAGAAATAAGTTCTCTTTAAAAAGCCATTATAAAATCCCATTAATCTAAATATCTAGATGAATCCAGATGAGTGATAGGACAATACAGCTTAAATTATTTCCAAACATGCTCAATATTAATAACCCACGATCCTAACTCTGATGTGTTTGGCCATTTAATTGATAGATACCGCAGCCAAGCTCGAGGAAGAAGAGGAAGAAGAATCCCTTGTGCAAGTTTGCTTTATTATAAGTGACATGTGCAGTATTTTAGGTGTGCACTAAAATGGCAAATTACAGTTAGAAAAGAGAAGATTCGGCTTGTTGTGTCGGAATGAAAGAAACCGGAGACAACATGGCTTTGCTGGACAAGTCTATAGAGGTTTTGCTGTAGTTTTTAAGATGTAGAATAACAATAAGTTTTGATCCGAAACAGCAGAATACAAATATTTTTAATACGTAACATATGACTTTTTTTACACGCATTTTACATGACAAAATCCTTTAAATTTTCGAAGATCACACGAAGAACAAAAATCCATTTCACAATTTCAGGTATTTTCGATGACAGCGTGAAACAAGCTAGTTTTTGGTTTGTTTGCTTTTTTTTTAATCATCTTTTTTTCTTACAGATTTAAAAATGTTAATTTAAAAAAATTTTAATTAACAAAAATCAGTGCTTTAATGTCAGTTTTGATTTTTGATTTTTTTTTTTTACTTTATTTTAAAAATACATACACGTATTTGTTTACAAACTAGAAATAGCAATATACAGTATGTCTTTTCTCTGCATACATTTATGCAAACATGGCAGAAAAACAAAAATGTACATAAAATTTAATTACAAGTATCACAAGTGTTTAAAAATATTAGCAACAAGGCACTTGAGGGATTAGGATATAGATTCTATGGGGCAGTTAAACAGGAGGAGAGAGAGGAGAGTGTGTTCTTCAGCCTGGTGGTGTAGGCCTGGAGGTTTTGGAATCTTCTCCCAGATGGCAGGAGACTAAAGAATGGTGTAAGTGATGGGTGAAGTCACCTGCAATGCTGCGGGCAAGGCGGGTGTTGTAGATGTCCAGGAGAGAAGGGAGAGGTGCAACAATGATCTTCCCAGCTTCATTCACTATGTGCTGCAGGCCAGACAATAGTGAGGTGAAGGCCTGAGTATTAGAGGTCAAGAACAAGCTCTCTTGAGTATTCTTGCTTTGTTTCCATGATAAGGAACAAAAACAAGCTCTTTGAGTATCATGAGCTTCCTGTGTGGTGTCTGTCGATGGAGTGGCGTTTAGAAAGCTAGAGGATTAGAGCTCAGAGTCGAATCAATAACGGGGTGAGACGTCGTGATGTGGTCATGCTCTCAGAAGGATTGAATGAAAACACTGGCGTCTGTTTTATCCTTGCGTAGGATTTTGTACACAACTGTTAAAAAGGCTTTTGTGTCGGTGCCGAGATTTTAGCTACCAACCTCAAAAAAAAAAAAAAAAAAAAGAATTCGGATTTTTATTCTCCGTTTTTTTTTACAGACATGTAAAACCTGATGATGTAAAGCGGTTTATGTCTGGAGGAAAAATCTGGTTTCTGGTTTTGGTACAAAAAAAAACACTGAAACCTTTTATTTCAGTTGAATTTGAAATGATGCTTTCACATACAGTAGCAATAGAACTTAAGAGCGATAGTCCAGCTCTCTCATCACAAACACCACCATGCTCGAAATGGATATTTTTTCACATTATTTAATTAAATTTTTTTTTTTTTTACTAAAAACCATTTGTTTGTCCTGCTGCTAACATTAAAAAGTTAAAAACACGGTCGTGCATTGCTTTATTTAAAGAAGTTGGTTTTATGTACGACGAATGTTAAAAAAACAAGAAAATTCTACATGTCCAAACTTGACCAGTGGTGAACTTAAAGGTGATTTCACTTCAACTCGACTGTCCAGTTTTTTTTTCTTTTTCTTTTTCTTTTCAGATTAGATGAGGGAAAAAATGGAGACAGGGCCTGGTTCTACTGGCAGCTGTTAACAAGCATAGCAATACATCAGTCAAAAGCAATAATTTTACAATTAATGGAAATCCAATTTGCCTTCAGAGCATCCCGCGTTGACATTTTCCACATTGCAATGGCGCTTTGATAAAGTTTATTTTAAATGCAAAAAAAAAAAAGTGTTCTGCGGTTCGAGAGCAGCCGGGTGTCAGTGTGCCAGCACGAGGAGCACGGTACTTAATTTTTTATCGTCGGCCGCCCCAGGGGCCACGAAAGCCTGAATGTTAACGTCGGCTCCATTTTCATTATCACCGCGTGATTATGGATTTTACTGCGTTTAGGTGATAATACAGCTAGGAGCTCACCTTAAAAAAAGAATTTCCGCTGGCTGCTTCCATTCCGCAGCCAAATGAAATTTTTCATTTGACAAACAAGCACAATTAGGCCGCGCTTCTCGCGCCTGCTTTTTCTTGATTGAACTTAGGCCAATTTGCCGGCGCTAAATGAGTTTGAATAATTTACATTCCCAATGGCTCGGGGACATTAGCTTGCTGAGTGCTAAGTGGCAGCGTGCTTTTTGAAGTTGCTGATGATGAGATGTCACTCCTCTACACCAGACACCACCACCGCCACCATTGCCACCATCAGCACCTCAAACACACACACGTTCGTCTTACTATCCTTGTGAGGACCTTCCGTTCACATCCTCATTCATGCAGAACATAAATGCAAAGCCTGCACCTCAATATCACCTTTAACTCAAATTCAGTAAACAAAATCATACCAAAATTCCCCACTTGCACAAAACAGACAAATATTCTTATCCTTATGGGGACATCTGGTCCCTAGGAAGACACAAAAACATGCCCTGGTCCACACGACGCCACCTACACTTTTATACTTCAAAGTTAAGCTGTGAAAAGAGCCTATATACCTGAAACTACAATGAGAAGTTCAAATTGATTTCCTTTTTTCCCCAGCTGAGGCCAATTCTGGCAGGCAAAGCGAAAATGACTTTAATATGTGTGTAATGCACTTGGCTGGCTTCAATGCACTTGGCTTTTTTTTTTTTCTTTTTCTTTTTAACGACAGTAATTTTCACATTAGACACATTTCATATTTAGTTGAACGACAGGATTTGTTTCTTTATAATAATAATAATAATAATAATAATAATAATAATAATAATAATAATAATAATAGGAGTAGGAGCATCATTAAGGGAAGCGTTTACTAATTGGGATTTAATAAGTGAAACAGGGACAAGGTGAACCGTAAGTAGACTTAACAAAGCTTGAAATTAATGAAATTAACACACACTTTCTGTCGCTTCACTAATTAAGCTTATGCTCAGCCAGGGTTAAATGGCTGTAAAATTGTGTTATGTAAAAAAAAAAGTAATATTAAAAAAAATAGGTATCCGGGAAAATAAGGAACATTTTCACAATCCTCACTTCATTTATAGGAAAGGACACAAATAGAGGTGTAATCGTGTGAAAATCAGCAACGCTCAGGTGCATGCTGTTATAGGAAATGAATCAACAGCAGGGTGGTGAAGTGTGAAGTGAAGTTTAAGTTACTGAACAGAACAGAACGGGGTTGAGTTTTTTTTTTTTTTTTTTTTTTTTCCCTATAACAGCACACCCAAAGGAATATGTCATGATTAGGTCAATTATTGCTCAGAATGAATAAAAATTAATATTATTTATATATTATTTATCCTTTTTTTTTTTTTTTTTTTACAGAAAATCCATGAAACTAGTTGATAACCTGCATTATAATTAAATATTAATAGACGTCCGTGTTAGCAAGGAATCATAAAGTAGAAAATTCCAAAGACTTTTCCTCGTTGGACTAACTTAAAGCTACGGCTTTAAATCTGAGTGTTAACGTCCTGGAACTGGAGACTCCTTCCGTCGCATCCTTCGTGTAAACTGTTCTACAGAAACGCTAAAATATTACAACAAGCACTTTCATATCAAACTGTGATTTGCTTTGAAGCCTGAACTACTTCCTCTCAGAGCTTCTGACCAATCGGATTAGGATGATACGACCGGATGATATCGATATCATCGTCTATTAACACGTTTATTAATACGTTTAATTTACTTTTATCTGTACCCACTGTGTTCATTTCTTTCTGTGTTGAT
>NC_062521.1:2946227-2966227 GCF_022655615.1 Tachysurus fulvidraco
TTGGTTCTTTTATAAAATAAATGCACAAACATTTAATGCATAAATATTTTAATTACGGATAGATTGACATTTCCAGCATTTGGCAGACGGGTCAAGGGCCTCGCTCAGGGGCCCATCGGTGTGAGATTGGTGTACCTGGGATCCAAACTCATCCCCTTAGCCACTATGTTACGTCATCCCTAAAATAAAAGATCTTAATGATTGGTTAATTGCTGTGGTATAAAAAGAGAAAAATAATTTGTTAAGGTCGTTCAGTAACTTCTTTCAGTATTTGAGGGCAACATCTCGTCTAATTTGACAAATCAACAGTCTCTATGCGTTAGCACACTTTAATAGTCTTTCAGGATTAAAAGACTGAGTGTTTTTCTTTCTTGGGCTTTGAGCTTGAGCGGCTTCAGGAGCAGCCTGTCTGACAGATGAACGACTTTTTTCACTTTCTTTCGGTTCAGATCACATATCCAGCAGACTTCTTGTTCTCCTCCTTCTTTAGTACGCTTTTATCTACCAAGAATAAATACCCGGAGTACTCCGCTCACCTGCCCACGTCGTAAGCACGATTTGTTTTGTTCTTAATGCTCACACTAAACAAAAGGAAAACACCAAGCCAGTTTTCTCTTTCGGCTTAGAGGTGCCGCTTTCAGTTAATCAAGAAGTGTGGAAAAAAATAAACTTCATTTCAGGGGCTGAGTGATGCGTCTTTCATGTTCAAATCCTTAAGTGGCTTTGGAGTCCAACGCGCAGCACTGTAGGCCTCTTATTCACGAGGCTCGGGGTCTTAAAATAATTTTGGGAAAAAAGAGGAGTAAAAATAAGATGCTCACGGGAGGCGGAGAAAAAAACCGAACAAACAAGCGCTTTAAGCGACCAATCACTGACTCCAGGAGAGGAAGTCTTTAAGTGATGCTGTAAGTGTTTGCTCTGTGTTTTTACATCTCTGAACATTTCAGCAGAACACAAAAACACACACACACACACACACACACACACACACACACACACACACACACACACACACTCACACACACACACATTCAGAATTATCTACATTAACCCTACTGATGTCAGTTTTTGATAAACGTTCCTCTTTTTTCTTTTTTGCTGTATAAATTATGATACATCCAACAATATAGACAGATAGATGGATAGATAGACAGACAGACAAGCAAAATATACAAATGGATGGATAGAGAGAGACAAAGATGGACGATAGATAGATAGATAGATAGATAGATAGATAGATAGATAGATAGATAGATAGATAGATAGATAGATAGATAGATAGATAGATAGATAGATAGATAGGCAAAATATACAAATGGATGGATAGAGAGAGACAAAGATGGACGATAGATAGATAGATAGATAGATAGATAGATAGATAGATAGATAGATAGATAGATAGATAGATAGATAGATAGATAGATAGATAGATAGATAGATAGGCAAAATATACAAATAGATGGATAGAGAGAGACAAAGATGGACGATAGATAGATAGATAGATAGATAGATAGATAGATAGATAGATAGATAGATAGATAGATAGATAGATAGATAGACATGGAGCAAAATATACAAATGGATGGATAGAGAGAGACAAAGATGGACGATAGATAGATAGATAGATAGATAGATAGATAGATAGATAGATAGATAGATAGATAGATAGATAGATAGATAGATAGATAGATAGATAGATAGATAGATAGATAGACATGGAGCAAAATATACAAATGGATGGATAGAGAGAGACAAAGATGGACGATAGATAGATAGATAGATAGATAGATAGATAGATAGATAGATAGATAGATAGATAGATAGATAGATAGATAGATAGATAGACATGGAGCAAAATATACAAATGGATGGATAGAGAGAGACAAAGATGGACGATAGATAGATAGATAGATAGATAGATAGATAGATAGATAGATAGATAGATAGATAGATAGATAGATAGATAGATAGATAGATAGATAGATAGATAGACGTGGAGCAAAATATACAAATGGATGGATAGAGAGAGACAAAGATGGACAATAGATACTGTAGATAGATAGATAGATAGATAGATAGATAGATAGATAGATAGATAGATAGATAGATAGATAGATAGATAGATAGATAGATAGATAGATAGATAGATAGATAGATAGATAGATAGATAGATAGTATTTGACAGCACAGCAGACACCATTAGTGTGTGCTGGATAAAATACCCACAGCTTAACCCGTTTCTCTTGATTTTGATCCTACGTCTTAAGTCGTGGAAGTTGTTTTTTTCCCCGTCACTTAAATCCCACGTCACAGTCATCAAATCTCAGCATTATACTTGTCACGCTTGTCAAAATGCCAGACTTTTACTCTGACGTCTGAATTTCCGCTGAAATAACATTTCTCTACGACGGAAACTGTAAAAAAATAAAAAAATAAAAAAAAAACTCTGCAAGTTAGCAAAGTTTGGAAACTCATTAAAAGCCTTTGGATTTCGAGATTCTACACGCGCCGTATCTTGTCAGGGAGATGTGAAGCGGCTAAATCTCTCCCAAACCACCAGGCAAACAAAAGCTAAGGAATAAATCCTACATCTGATTCGCAGGCTGCATGTGTTCACCATTGTGCCTTGCTATCTGTCTGGATATAAGAAGTAATACACACTCAATGTGGCTTTCGTTTTTCCTAAGCGATCGTGATTAGTGCCGAAGTAAACCCATGTTAGCTCACATATAGGAAAGAGTTTAATATATTCTGAAGGAAAGAAGAAGAAGAAGAAAAAACATACAGTATATTAGAACAAAGCAAGATGACTAGCCCTTATTCGGCGTTTGGCTACTGATAAAGGAGTTCAGGAGCAAATCAGTAGCTAAGTTAGTTGACATTCAGGAAAAACACAAGTTGACATGTGACTTAAAGAGAGAACTTTTGATGATTTTAAAGAAAAATGATCTAAAATCCACATAGGGTAAAAACAATTGAAATTTAGCTGCCAGCAGCGATGAGTGGGTCCAAGCACCAAAAAGTGTAGTGACAATTATATAATAATAATAATAATAATAATAATAATAATAATAATAATAATAATAATAATAATAATAATAATAATAATAATATGTGGGGGGGGGGCTTAGTGGTTAACACGTTCGCCTCACATCTCCAGGGTTTGGGGTTCGATTCCCGCCTCCGCCTTGTGTGTGTGGAGTTTGCACATTCTCCCCGTGCCTCGGGGGTTTCCTCCGGGTACTCCTGTTTCCTCCCCCGGTCCAAAGACATGCATGGTAGGTTGATCTCTGTAGGCATCTCTGGACAATTGTCCGTAGTGTGTGAGTGTGTGAGTGAATGAGAGTGTGTGTGTACCCTGTGATGGGTTGGCACTCCGTCCAGGGTGTATCCTGCCTCGATGCCCGATGACGCCTGAGATAGGCACAGGCTCCCCGTGACCCGAGAAGTTCGGATAAGCGGTAGAAAATGAATGAATGAATGAATGAATGAATGATCTAAAATCCACCTAGGCTAAAAACAACTGAAATTTAGCTGCCAGCAGCGATGAGTGGGTCCAAAAGGTGTAGTGACAATTCAGAATGTTGTATTAGCCCGAGACAATCTTGTCACAAATTCTACCTAATAATATAGGTTAGAAAGTGTGAAAGGTAGAAAAGGAAGATCTATAATTAATGATGAAGAAGGTTGAGATGTAATTCGATCAGATAGGAAAAATAAAGCAGGATTAAAAAATAACAACAGCAGGTAGAAATGCCGAAACTCAGTGAAGCTGTATCGCTCATGGTACTCTTTAGTGTGTAAACAGACTTCATGAAAAGTGAAGTGTAATCTGACAACATGACTGAGAGTCCTGATATAACGGTGCTCAAAACACTAAACACACTCGTTTTCTGAATATAAAATACCTATCTGTGCGGCATGAAAGAGAGAAAGGGGGAAGGAATGGGGGGGGGGTAGAAGCGTTGGAGGCAGAGAGACTCAGCAGCAAGTTTGCATTGCCCTATCTCATTAACACACCGCTGAAATAAAAGAGAGCTTCTTTGGCTCACAGCTATGGCAAAAAAAAATTATCATAGTGATGATGTTCCTCGGCCGTCAACAGAGAGGCGATAACGTTGTTTGATGATGACTTTCCTATGAATGTTAAGCAGCTGGCGCGGCGGAGGGAAGGAGCTTATCGGCGCCTAATGCCCATCTCTAATTCCTGCCCTTCTTGAACTAGCCATTTTCTAACAGCGCTAACTGTCAAATTTACATCCCATCTTAATGCCGCTAAAGAGGACAAGGGATGAAGAGTAAATGACAGGAGTGTAATGAGGAAGGCTTCTCTCTCTCTCTCTCTCTCTCTCTCTCTCTCTCTCTCTCTCTCTCTCTCTCTCTCTCTAGGCAGGAGATTTTCCAAAATTTGGGAGTCTCCTTCTTTTTTCTGTCTCCACTCCTCCTGAACCATGATGGTGGGCTTACCTTGGTGTTTTAATGCAGACAAGTTCAATTAGCTGATGAATCTTTCATAAGTTCCATAAGAGTATTTCACTAATGGGAGTTAAAGCCGTGAAAATGGCTTTAAATTTTTTACGCCTTGGAAAATGAAGTTCGGCTCCGATGAATTTCCATTTTTATTCATAAGGAACAGCAAACAATATGATTTTAAACAGGACAAATCCACAGTAATTATGACACACCAAAGGCATTAAACAACCTCACAGCACAGGGGTGTTGAATCCACCTTGTGTGTGTGGAGTTTGCATGTTCTCCCCGTGCCTCGGGGGTTTCCTCCGGGTACTCCGGTTTCCTCCCCCGGTCCAAAGACATGCATGGTAGGTTGATTGGCATCTCAGGAAAATCTTTTCTCTGACCTTCCTCTTGACCTCTTACCTGGCAGCTGCATCTCTAACATCCTACCAATATAACCATCTTCCTCCTCTGTACATGTCCAAACCATCTTAATCTATCCTCTCTGTCCTTGTCCCCAAAACAGCCAATCTGAGCTGTCCCTCTGATGTGCTCGTCCCTAATCCTGTCCATCCTCGTCACTCCTAAAGAGAACCTCATCATTCTCATTAGTGATGCGCGGGTCGGGTTTTTTTCCAACCTGCGGGTCCCGCTTTTATTAAATTATTGGCCCGCAGCAAAGTGACAATTTCTTTACCCGCCCCAACCTGACTCGGGTTATGAGATGACAACTGAGCAATTGAGGGTTAAGGGCCTTGCTCAGGGGCCCAGCAGTGGCATCTTGGTGGACGTAGGAAGCAAACTCTCAACCTTCCGATTGTTAGCCCAACACCTTAACCACTAGGCTACCACATCCCACAGTAGTCTGTCCTTATACACACAAGTGATGCTCGGGTCGGGTTTTTTCCATCCCGCGGGTCCCGCTTTTATGGAATTATTGGCCCACCCCAACCCACCCCGCAGTAAAGTGACAATTCCTTTACCCGCCCACCCGGTTATGAGGCGACCCGCGCATCACTAATCCTCATCTCTGCTACCTCCATCTCTGCCTCATGTCTTTTCCTCACTGCTACAGTCTCTAACACATACTCTAACACTTCCCTCCCTCTCATTCAAACACATGTATTCTGTCTTACCACCACTGACTTTCGTTCCTCTTCTATCCAGAGCAGACCTCCACCTTTCCAGGTGTTCCTCCACCTGCTCCTTACTCTCACTATATGTAATTATCGACAGATTAAAAATGATAACGTTGTTCTTTATATCGTTGTTTTTAAAATACAAATCTAATATAGAGGAATATATCAGGAAACTGCTAGCACTTGTTTCTGAATATTTGCTAAACCTATTCGCGGACTCATCTTCTTTACGTTTGGTGCTTTGGGCTCAAATCCTCCTTCACTTGTCAATTTGGCCCAAACGCTTTTGCTCGGTGAACGAATGTAAATGTAAATTACATCTGGCTTTGTGTAGCGAGCAGCATTTGGGTGCTTGACATTCATCAGAAGCAATGTGTGCAAAGCAGCGCATTAGCCAATTCGTTTCTGTTTCCTGACACTAATTACTGGACTGGCCATTGAATCTAATTAAAACATTTTAATGGATGACGGTCCTTTATTGCAGCCTGTCCGTTTGACTCTTTTCAAAACTTTCTCTGTGTACAACGCGGCACAAAAGCGGCAAATCGGAAAAATACCTTCGATTGTTTTTCACCTTAGACGATCGGCACAACAAAAAAAATCCGTGCGGCTACAAAGAAACGAAGGCTCTGATGCTTCCATTAAACGCTACCTTAAAATAATTACTACTAACAATAAAATAAAAGCTATCCCAACACTTCAGGAGTGTACAGTATTCTCGTCTAAATGCCACAGACAAACCCTCTCACTCATTTTCTACCGCTTATCCGAACTTCTCGGGTAACAGCCATCCATCCATCCATCCATCCATCCATCCATCCATCCATCCATCCATCCATCCATCAATCTTCTACCGCTTATTTGGGGCCGGGTCGCGGGGGCAGCAGTCTAAGCAGGGACGCCCAGACTTCCCTCTCCCCAGACACTTCCTCCAGCTCTTCCGGGGGAATACTGAGGCGTTCCCAGGCCAGCCGAGAGACATAGTCCCTCCAGCATGTCCTAGGTCTTCCCCGGGGCCTCCTCCCGGTTGGACATGCCTGGAACACCTCCCCAGGGAGGCGTCCAGGAGGCATCCGAAACAGATGCCCGAGACACCTCAGCTGACTCCACAACACTTTATTTTTTTTATTTTTGGACATTTCATTGTGCCTCGTTGCCCCTAAAACAGGGGGAAAAAATAATAAGAAGTAACATTCTTCTCGGTACAAAACGTCTTCGCAATTTTTTTTTTTTCAGCACCGTCCGATTCGTCGAACGTCTTCATCCGATCTTCTGAGGGAAGGTGTGTGATTTTCAAATAGAGGGAGAACCCGACGCTTTGCTAATGCAAATGAGACGAGCTGAAAGTTTCCTGATGCCTGCATGTAATTTAAGATGGCATTTAAGCCCCTTACGCCCGATCTTATCTCCTAAATGAATTCATCAGGTAATATTTTCCATTATTCAGAGGCATCATTTTATGTCGGAGAAGGTAATGGAATGATTACAGGGGCGGCACGCACAAATTAACAACCAGACGCTAAGCGGTTCCCTCTGTGAAAATGAGAAATTTAAGGTGAGGAGGACTTTTATAAAAACTCCTTTTTAAAGTTGGTGTGGACTTTCGCACGCTGTGTATTAAGCAAAGTCTCGGAGGCCAATTCAATTTGCGATCCTCTTTCATCTTTAATGATACCTATCTCCTGCTGTTCGTATTTTCATTTAGGGCGGGGCCGAGCTATTAATATTTAAAGATTTGTTCGGTGCGTATGGCGGGGAGGAAAAATAGTGTGAAAGTTAAAGGGACTGAAAGAATGGATACCTGCTGTCACCTGGTTTCAAATCAGGTCTGGAAAGTGGAGTTGGAAGTGTGAGGTGTGTTTCATCTCCATTAGCTGTCACCAATTAAAAAAGCTGCTTTCGTCTGATCGGAAACGAGCTCCGATCGGCCCGAGCTAAATTTCACACTCATCCACGAGCCTCCAGGAAGACGGTCCGAAACTAACGAGATTAAAATAAAGCGGCAAAAAAAAAAAAAACAGATAATTGGGCACAGAGCTTGCTGGAGTCCTGCTCCTAAAAGAGGACAAATTGTCAATTTGAAAGGTATTATTAATAACAATATCCATCCGGCTGTGATTACAGACACTTCCAGACTGATAGAGGAGTTCAACAGTTTCACAAGGACATAAAGATATAAAGTTTATCGTGATGTTTTACTAGGGGGGCACGGTGGCTTAGTGGCTTAGTGGTTAGCACGTTCGCCTCACACCTCCAGGGTTGGGGGTTCGATTCCCGCCTCCGCCTTGTGTGTGTGGAGTTTGCACGTTCTCCCCGTGCCGCGGGGGTTTCCTCCGGGTACTCCGGTTTCCTTCACCGGTCCAAAGACATGCATGGTAGGTTGATTGGCATCTCTGGAAAATTGTCCGTAGTGTGTGTGTGTGTGAGTGAATGAGAGTGTGTGTGTGCCCTGTGATGGGTCGGCACTCCGTCCAGGGTGTATCCTGCCTCGATGCCCGATGACGCCTGAGATAGGCACAGGCTCCCCGTGACCCGAGAAGTTCGGATAAGCGGTAGAAAATGAATGAATGAATGATTGAATGAATGATGTTTTACTGTGTTACAGGAGACCCGTATTAATACTATAAACACTATTTTATGTAAAGTGTAAAGAATAAACCACTTTGTGCCATGCTGTTATAGGAAAATAATCAATAACATGTTTAGAGGCTCAGTGTCAAGCGGATTTACTCATTTAACCCTGAAGGTGAATATTTCCCAATAACAGCACTTCATGAAGTGTCAAACTTTTTATTAATGAACTGAACAACACTGCATATTATTATTATTATTATTATTATTATTATTATTATTATTATTATTATTATTATTATAGGATTAACTAAGTTCTTGTTATTGCATCGTCTATAAACAGTTCCCTCATTAGAAATCAAAATGTTTTCCAGAGGTAATAATATTTTCTTCTTATCCTGTTATAAATCCTACTGACAATTCTAAAGCTCTTACACCGGAGACTCCTTCCACACACGTCCTACACGTGACCCTGTTACTATAGAAACAATAATGTATTAGAAATTGCATGTAGTAGAATTTAAGCAACATTTTTATAACCAATCAGAATGATACACCGTATATTTGGTTCGGATCGCTGAACTGTAACGTGCATAATTAAATCCCAACTCTACAGCTACACAAACTGATACCACTCCACACTCCACATAATACCGATTTAATTACACGTTTGACATCCGGACAACCGGATGACGAACATTTAAGGTTCAGAGATGACATTGTGCATGCTACTGTACCTCATCCTTCTCCTCTGCCTTTTATAGCAAATTATTTTCCTTATTGATTACCAGCTGCTGCGTTTCTATTTCACAGTTGAATTACTGTTGTCTCGTGGTGGCCCTTTTCTTTGGCTCGGGCTGCACTTCATTATTTCTTGCCATTTCTTGGTCATTTCCGAGTTTAAAACTCAGAGCCGCTTATTAAGTTTTTGGGGCCTTGGCGGATAAGAGGCAGTAAGTGCGGCGCGATAAACTAATCATCTTAAACCCCTAATTATGAGTATCTCAGTGTGACAGACGGCGGAGTGGAGCCTGGAAATGAGAGAGAAAAAATGGCACATCCGAGGGAAGGGTAATAATTTTTTAAGTCATCTGGATCTGGCTCGGGGTGGCGGAATTCATTAGAGCAGATTAGCCAAGTGTGTACAAAGTAAATGAGATATCTAATGGCCGACTCGGAGGGCGACGAGTCCGACTCTTCGTTTGGCTTCTGAATACGATGAACCCTATTACAAGGCCATTGCGGTTTGACTCGGTCGGACCGCTGCTTTTAAAAACCCTTGACCTTCGACCCTTTGAGCCGCGCACCAAGGCGTCAGAGAAAGGAGAAAGGAAAACAACTCGAATCAGATTAGTGGGCCACAAGCGGACGGACGGATTGTTTTTAAAGCGGGAAGCGCACGATGCTAATTATGAGCATAAGAAGAAGGTTGGGGCAAGAAATAATAAGATTACAAAGAATAATTTGCAGATATAATTACAGCAAAATTGGGTACACACAATCGTCAAACACGTGTCTTGCTTGACCCGGGCGCGTGAGTGAAATAAATCCTCGTTCTATAGCCTCTGTTAATTTGTTTTTATCATCGGCAAAGTGGTGTTTGTGCAGGCGGCACAATTTGCATGTGTAATTCCGCTGTGCAAATTGACAACAAGTCGATAATTCCAGGGAAACGGGCCCGTCGCGATGGCCTCCGCTATCTTCCCGAGCCGATTCATTTCGAGGAACTGCTGAGGCATGAAACTCATACATCAACACGCTTTTTTTTTTCCTGACAACGCTCAGACTTATTGTCCGTTAAAATGTCATTACAGGCATTATTTATGGAGCTAATTCATTTATTAGACCGTATTTACTCTGACAGAGTGTCACATTGTGGCCGGTGTTCAGACTGATTTAGGGCAGTGATTTTCTTTCTCTCTCTCTCTCTCTCTTTTTTTTTTTAACATTCTACAAGAAATACCTCGAGGCCTGTGAATAAAAAAAAAAGCCTTGATGTCTTTTATAACATTCTCAGGTTATATGAATAGAGAGGTGAGATATTTTTGTGTAGTGTCTAGATGTAGATTCGTCCTGGCATCGTTGTTGTTGCTGATAGGAACAGAAGTCTATGGCCTCTGGTTTAGCTTCAATAAACCTAGTGTTGGCTGTACATACGAAAATAATATATAAGTGTATAAATGACACTGGAGACCAAACTTGATGTTTTTATATAGTTTAAGCTTGTAAAAGATAAACATACTTTAAGAACGTGATAACTACATGGGTCTAGATGGGTTTACTGTACATTGGGTAAAATTGTAGATTAGGCTATTATCTCCGGTGATCCGGGTGCTATGGTGACATGATAGTAAGTGACGTTGTAACACTTCATAGGTTATATGAAAAGAAAACACTGATGACATCCTAGGGAATTTATAAATAGATCAGACATGCATTCTGTTAGGTCTATTAGGTCCAAAACCAGAGGGAATATTGTACGAGTAACGTTTCAAAGCTGAGGTCTTCCTCTCACATGACAGCACTGACCAAACGTTTGACACCGTGGATCGTTTGGAACTGTATGAGACAAAATGCGAGAGACAAAGCCTTCGTTTTAATGGTCCGTGTTAACATCGAGGCTCATAATTCCATCATGTCGGTCTTGCGTTATTTATTTTTCAGACTCACCTGTCAGTGAGAAACACTTATCAGTGTTTGCAGTCGCGTCAAGGGGTTCGGAAGCTGTTACACTTCAGAGACGTGATGTGGAGTCAATAAAGGGTCTGTTAGGATAAAGCAGACAAAAGGTGCTTTTGCTTAATGTAAATGAATAATCAGACATTTCAGCATTCTAGTTTTATTCATGATTTCATGTGTTTTTAGAAAGAAACTCTGCTTGATTAATGCAGGGTATAAAACAGTTTTAACCAAGCTATGAACGATGAGAGAGAGAGAGAGAGAGAGAGAGAGAGAGAGAGAGAGAGAGAGAGAGAGAGAGAGAGAGAGAGAGAGAGAGAGAGGGAGGTTAGGTACATTTGCGCCACTCCATTGAGCAGCAATAAGCTTTGTAGGCTTAGCACACATAAACACATTAAATAGATGAGATTCATCAGCACTCTGGTGTCAAATCCACAGTGCCCATGGGCAACCAACCAATTCTGGAGCAAAGTAGATGCTCGCTGCTGCTCATCTTCTGGTCTCGGTGCTGCTTTACCTTCCAGGAACAATTTCAAATTTATACACAAATTAAAAGCTTTACTAATCAAATAACATGTTCATTATTTTGCCTGTGTAGTGTTTTCCTTAACTTTTATAAAGCCATTTGCTATGAAATCAGCAGGATATACAAAGTGTAAAAAACTGTAGTGTTACAATACAAAGTAAGTGTAATATTTTAATAAGAGGTTGTCATATTAATGAAGTATTAAGTACAGATGAGGCATGACTTCTCCTTGTCTATATTGTCTATAAACTGTCTACATTACTACCAAACAATACACGTGGGTATTTTATTCCTGTATCAGCGCAGGGTAAACAAATCGTTTAAGTCAATAGGTTTTGCAATTAGGCACAAAGCCCACAACCCATTTAGCGAGGGAAAAAAAAAAATACAACACTGATGTCATTTGATATAAATAAGCAATTTAAGCAGCTGTTTTCAGCTTTCAGCGCCACAGGCCATACAAGATTAACATGCTAATCATGGGAATGATAATGAGCGATGCTCAGCTGGGGGAATAAACCCGAGCAGTCAACACACACAGGGATGGATGAGTTTTAATTTAGCATCTATTTTCATTAGGAAGGAAGAGAAAAGACTGACATATTCTTACAACGAGACAAGAGACTTAACCCGACTAAAGTAAAAAACAAAAATGTACTTATATCTATAATGTTATTCATAATAAATGTATAGAGCTACATTATTATTATTATTATTATTATTATTATTATTATTATTATTATTATTATTATTATTATAGAATTAATGTGATGTGTTTAATAAAATTTTGTAAGGCTTTAAATAAAAAAATGTCTTTTTGGAAATGCAAGGATTTTAATTACTTATTATTATTATTATTATTATTATTATTATTATTATTATTATTATTATTATTATTATTATAGGATTAATGTGAGGTGTTTAGTAAAATTTTGTAAGGCTTTAAATAATTTTGTTTTGAAAATGCAAGGCTTTTAATTACATTATTATTATTATTATTATTATTATTATTATTATTATCATTATTATATACAATATTATTATTGCAATTATTATAATATTTTCATAAGTAATATGTAGAAAAAAATACACTATATATATATATATATATATATATATATATATATGTGTGTGTGTGTGTGTGTGTGTGTGTGTGTGTGTGTGTGTGTGTGTGTGTGTGTGTGTGTGTGTGTGTGTGATTTATGACTGTTTTAATGGAATCATTTTATCAGTTATGTTGCTGTTTACTGTTGATGGTTTATTTTTTATTATATAATATAATTCCCTTTGCAGTCTGATAAATAAGAAAAGGCTTGAACTAGCTTCAGATCTCTGTGTAATTTATTGGAATAAATGTTGGATAAACCCAAATGTATGCTCACTGCCTATAATTGTGCACTATACAGTGTGTATAATGATGACTACTAACTCCCTACCTAGTGCACTATATATCCAATTGAAAGCAATTCGAGCTTGACCAATCAGATTTGTTGTTGCTTCTGCGCGCTAGTCGATCCAGCCAATCAACGCCATCCTCTTTGGCAAAAACACGGAAGTGCGAACAATAACAATGGCTATTTCTAAACCTGCCTCCTAGCTTCAATAGATGGACCTTTATGTCAAAAATACTATCAAACCTCTTAATGTAAGTGAGGATAACTTAAACCGGATATATTTTACAAGCAGAAAGTAATCTTATTAATCGACAGAAGTACAAAATAAAGCTGTGTCATGTATAGCGGTCTCCTTCCGAAGGGACTCAGTGAGGCTGATCTGAGTCCTGATGAGGAAGAGGAGAACACTGATGAAGACAAGACACGAACTGGCACTGAAACCGAGAAATGTCCTGCTGAGAGCGACCAGAATGTGCAGAACGACTCATCATCATCATCATCATCATCATCATGTCCTGACAACTGTTTGCCAGGAGTGTCTCAAGATCTGTGGCACGTGTGTACCGATTTATCTATAAAATATTGCCTTTTAAAAGTGCATGAACAACAAAACAGTGTCATTACGTCATAAAATCTAAGAGCCAATGACGTTCAGTATGCAAATTAGCTGCATTTTAATGTCATTGCGTATTCCTTGTTCAATCGAGTCTTATAATAACATTGTTTACAATTATTCCGTACTAAAGAACATGATCTTTATGACCATGATTAATGAGTAATGACCGGTCCAAATCTGTATGGTTGTGTTTCTCAAAACAATAAATTTTTTTTATTATTCAAGAAATTTAAAGACCTGCAGAAGGAAAGAGAGACTCAGAAGATGGACAAACCCCCAGTAAGAAAACGTGGGAAAAAACGTCACAGAAATGGTACTATTCGTTTCTGTTTTGTATTTCGTTACTAGAATCGAGTTCAAGTGAAGACGCTATGCCTGTAGACGCATGTAAATAATGTAGATGGATAGAACATGCGTCGAGATTTTATTTTTCCTTCATGTGAACAGGTGGAGCTCAAAAACAGAAAGCTGCCGAAGAGAAAAGGTTGAGTAAATCTCATTTTTTATCTTTTGCCTCGTTCACATTTTATACAACATCTAACATCTAAACTGGGTTCGTGTTTGGGTTCGATGACGGTTTTGAATCCAGCCCTTAAAGCGCCTTAAAAATGATCTAGAGCACGATGCAGCGGCCTTCTCACGTCTTCCCTTAAAAACACACCAGCCGAGTGCTAACGAAGAGCCGCGACACCAGGATGCGGCTACAGTAGCGAGCGAAAGCATCATGCTGACGTGATATGAGTGTGAACCGCTCGCCCTGCACCTCCTGATGCCGGTGTGAGATCTCGGGCAGGTTCATTGTCACCGTCCTATTAAAGACTTTGCTTTAATTTTGCTTCCAGCTAAAATAAGGACGTGTGCACTGATTCTAGCTTTAAAGTTTACACTCAGATTGTGCGAAATATCCACTACAGGCATTACTATAAAAAAGAAACAGCAAATAAAGATACTTAACATAATAGTATAAACTTTGTTATTAAAACATAACCCATAAGATCGAGGGTTAGCCTTCAGGTTCTCATTCTGATTCTTTGCTCAGGGATGATGAGGAGGTTCGGATGAAGAAATGGGAAGATCTGACCCAGTATTTCGGCACCAATGACAGATTTCAGCCCCCTCCGTGTAGCCGTCCTTCGCCAAAGGTACGACCGGACAAACGTTTCGCGTGACGTATTCGACTCGGTTTGATTCCGTTTAAATTTTTTACGTCAGAAACACAATTCTGTCGAAATGTAAATATCATTAAATCTTTATAAAGTGTTCTGCATTTTTTTTTTGTTGTATACATCTTAAACATTTTCATTCCCACAAGCCATTTAAACCCCAGTCTGGAATTATAAGCTTTCTCTTTTTTAAAGGTTTATTGCAGATGTTTCGTTTTTTTTTTTTATTTACCACTTTTCCCGCCTTTTTTTTTCTTTCTTTCCATCAAACGTACTTCTGTGTTTGATGTGAAATGGAAATGCGTAATTAAAGACCAGTGTATGCCGCTGATAATCTGCGGCGTTTCTGAAGCGTTCGGCTTTTAATCGAGTAACAATTTTCATTTGTGAGACGAAAAATCTCCATATTTGTTGTAATGGAAGTCCTATTAAAAAAAAACCAGCCCGAGGCGCTTTTTAAGTTAGTCTTTGATATATTTTTTTCCCCCTTCCTCTTTTTCCTCCTCTTCTATTTCTATTTGAAAATAACTTAATTTTTCCTCGCCCCCTCCGTCCCTTTCTCATCTTCAGTCAGGCCTGGAAAAGAGCATGGAGCGAGCCATCGCCGAAGGGGATTATGGGAAGGCGGAGGAGTTGAGCGACCGGCTGGCTACTCGTGAGGTACGTCACGCCGATAAGACATCGCTCTGAGCGCGACAAATCCAGCTAATGGGTCGGTGGCCATTTTGCCCGCAAAGACACAACCTCTCTCTCTCTCTCTTTCTTTCTCTCTCTCTCTCTCTCTCTTTTTCACACACACCGCCTTTTATACATGGGCCGGACGTCCCGAAGCCCTTTTCAATTGGAGTTAATAGAAAGCCGTATATATATATCTATTTTTTTTGAAGTCTACAGCACTTTCAGCTTGTCTTTTTAACGGCAGTAACAATGCACTCTTTACATTTTTTTTAATATTTGAGGCGCGAGTTTGCACCTTTGAAGTGCGCTCGGGAACCGAACACACCGCCTGCAGTTCGGAAAACGGCACCTCTTACGGAAGGTGAGCGGGATCAAGCGCTTCCGAGCTAATTTGGCAGAAAATGGAACACTCGCGTACGTGTAATTGCGGTTAAAAAGATGTTCTTCGCTCTCGGACTCTGCACTCGTAGCAAGAAGTAGTTTTGTGTCTCAGAACTTTTTTATTCCGAGGCGTCTCCAATCCAATCCGCCCGTTTTCCAGGGTCGAGGCTGAGATTCCCGAGCAGATGTTTGGTGTTTAGGTTGGACCAGTTAGATTTGAACTGATATCAGGGCCAAGACTTTAAACCCATTTCAGTATGAGTATTTTTTCAGCTCAGTATCAGTTGCTTTCCATGTCATGTTTCTTCAGCTCCATGTTTTTCTCCTTTTCGACTGCCACAAACCACAAACGAATAATTTAACCAGCTTAATTGGGTGGAGCAGCGTTAATCTCGTTAACCTTGAATAGCAAGTTCACCCGTAATCAATTACAGCTTGTGTTTCCTCCGGTAAGAGTGTGAAAACGCCGCTATTTGCCGCACACAAATTCCGCATAAATTCCCACCACGCTTTATTTTTGTTCAAAGCGACATGATAAGCATGTCCCTAACAGCCGTGTTCCAGTGCGAACAAGCATTAAACAACCGCCTTATTAACAAACAGCCAATTTCCCTCTCAGGTTGCTGAGAATAATCGAATCCCCAGAGTTCCTGCTGAAATCTTATCTTAAGCAAAGATCTTATCTGTTTTTCTGGAATATTCTATTAGAGTTTACACGGAAGAGTTGTCACGTAGCGTACACGTGCACGCCGTGTTCAGGGTGGAACACCGACATGCAGAAACGTACCTACTTTAGATTTACATTTCTTCATGCTTCAGGCACCACAGAGTCCAATCAGACAGCAGAGGAGATGTGGGTCGAGGGTTTTGTTCCAGGAGTCAACCAGGCTCTCGGGCGATGCTGGGATATGAACTGGCAACCTTTTCACCGCAGACTTAATTTCCTCATCAAACCTTATCAGGATGAAATGTGACCGTTTTCTTTTTTTTTTTTTTTTTTTTTCTCCCCGTGATGTTTTCATGACCACTCAGTTCCTTAGTCTTCATCTTCATCGACTCGAACGTTGATGTCATGCAGATTTCTCTTTCAGCACTCAGTGAACACGGCATTAACGAACAAACCTGCCGATTCTTACCCCTGAAAGCTTTTTAGACCGCATGAGGTTTGGACTTCAGACGTTCTCACGCTCTCCAGTCCTGTCCTGATAGAAGCGTGGCACACGCCATGCACATGTGGGTTACTGCTAGTTCTGTTCTCAGGTTTTCTCCAGGCCCTGCGATGCTGTGTAGGATAACAACTACAGAAAATGGATGGATGGATGGATGGATGGATGGATGTATTTAACTGTGTTCCTTCTTAGAACATTCTGAACCATTAAGGATCCTTCGGGTCTTCAAAGGATCTGTGAGAAATCCTACAGCAGAGTGTTTCTCTGTCTCTAGTTCTGGGTTATGGTTTCCACTAGTGATGCGCGGGTCGTCTCATAACCCGCGGGTCATGCAGGCGACCCACGGGTTGGGTGTGGGCGGGTAAAGAAATGGTAACTTTACTGCGGTGTGGGCCGGGGCGGGCCAATAATTTCATAAAAACAGGACCCGCGAGTTGGGAAAAAAACCGTCCCGCGCATCACTAGTCTGTACTAGTGATGTGCGGGTCGTCTCATAACCCCCGGGTCACTAGCATCAGTAGTTTCCACCACTGCCTTTAAAAACGCTTGAAGAACCTTTTTTTTTAATTTTTTTAGCATAGCCATCGTGTCTAACGGTTTAATCTAAACCTTTGTGGATTCTTCTACACTTTTGTGTGTACGACGGTTCGGTCCAGCGTCACACCCGGCCACAAGCCGGAAATAAACGGAGGGACGTGTCGATTGGTCATCGGGGACGGTGTAGGAGTTAGCGCAGCATTTTACGCCTTAATTTCTAATCCGGCAAGCGCCGATTACAGATGGCTCTCTTTGCGCTTCTCCTTCGAGCCTAAACAGTCCTCCAAACACCTCAGTGACACGAAATAAATCACTAATCCCGACTGTGGCGAGCCTCCATTTCAAGGTCTTAATAAGGTACGTATCGGAGGTATCACGCGCTCCGTGTTCTAATTCTATACCATGACAATAAGGTGCTTAGCTGCGAGTGAAACACAGAGATAGCCGAAGTCTCCCGGTGTTTTATTGTCCGATTATTTATTTATATACGGATTATTCCCGCTGCAATTTCAACCTGTTCATCCTCAAACAAGCCTGTATATCTTCATACACTTTGAAGAGATGATTGAAATTTCCCAACTCTCGTGTATCCTCTTTAGTCCGTTAATGACGTCGTGTGCCTTTAATCTGACTGTGTGAAGCCTTTTTCAGATTTCTCACGCTCCTTTCATCTTTGTCCGAGTATGAAAAGACAGAACACAGGTTTCTTTGGCACGGCTCGTGGAAGAGCTTTGACACGTCAAGCCTCGTTTCTTTTCCGGGGCTCAAAAATCCGTCGCTTAGAACCACACGCGAAGAAGAAGCGATTCCTCCCAGGTCCTATATGAAGGCTGGATTCTGATTGGTCGAAAAACGTTCTGTAACATCGAAGCTCATTATAAACCTTCTCGAAGAATGGCGTGGCTTTTTATCTGTTTATAGCTACAGTCTAACGACACATGGTAGTTTTTATCTGTTTATAGCTACAGTCTAACAACACATGGTAGTTTTTATCTGTTTATAGCTACAGTCTAACGACACATGGTAGTTTTTATCTGTTTATATCTACAGTCTAACAACACATGGTAGTTTTTATCTGTTTATAGCTACAGTCTAACGACACATGGTAGTTTTTATCCGTTTATAGCTACAGTCTAACGACACATGGTAGTTTTTATCTGTTTATAGCTACAGTATAACGACACATGGTAGTTTTTATCTGTTTATAGCTACAGTCTAACGACACATGGTAGTTTTTATCTGTTTATAGCTACAGTCTAACGACACATGGTAGTTTTTATCTGTTTATAGCTACAGTCTAACGACACATGGTAGTTTTTATCTGTTTATAGCTACAGTCTAACGACACATGGTACCTTTTATCCGTTTGTAGCTACTTTATAATGACATGGTACTTTTGCTCCTTTTAGAGACAAAATTAATGTTGTGGAAGTATGGCACGGTGCATGTCGAACTCCAGCAATTAAATGTAACTTTAAATGGATAAAAATGTCAACGTGTTGTTCTTTTGTAAATAAGAGTCAAGTGGAACATTTTCTGCACTCCCTGTAGTGTTTTCTGAACTTTCTCAGCAAGTTGTTGTTGTGGTGTAACAACTTGTACAACATTGTAGTGTAGATGTTTTTCCCTGCCGCGTGAATCTTCCCGAGCCTCGGCGTCGTGAGAACAGATTCCCGGCCCTTCAACCCGCTCGGCTGTGTTCCGCACTAGATTAAACGATGCGCTCGTTCCAATTAAGGAACACATGCGTCTCCATTCTTTCATTATTGCACATTCTGTGACACAGCTTTAAGTTTCATAAACTGCAATTAATTTCACTAATTAGCATAACATTAAGTGGCTGCTAAATATAACTAGCTCACCCAGTGTCAAGAGACTTCATGTGATGCAGCTTCAGTACAAAAAAAAAGGCTATGACTTGCTTCTGTTTTTTTTTTTTTGTTTTTTTCTGGTTTAAATCTTTCTCCTTGCAAACTCGACGACAACGACAATGCTGATGATGCTGATGCTGATGCTGATGATGATGCATTTTATTACCTTTAATAATCACCATGGTCCTCTTACACCACAGTATTTTCAAAAGTATTTTCTACTTTTTTAACGTATTAATGAATGAAATTCTGGGCTTTTTAATCATTTCTAGTACTTTTAATGTTATGGAACATCCATGAGACAAGGAATGAGAGACGTTATAGCATTATAGCAGCCTGTTTGTTTGTTTGTTTTCCTTCTTGAAGCTAATGAATATTTTCTAACCATTAAGAAACACTGGCACTGGAGACTCCTTACTTAAACATTTCTACAAATGAGCCGTTACCATGGAAACCGTATCACATTCGACGATATCTTTCGACAAGCCGCTGTACCGTACGTGGTGTGCTGTTGTAGAAAAATATTCAACGACATTGTGATGTGCAGCGGCCGACCTCCGTTAGCGTCGGATTTTGGTTAAAGATAACTTAAGGCTCGAGATCGCATCTTAGTTCACACAAAGCAATGTACAAACATGAACCATAGAGGAGGAGGAGGAGGAGATGAA
Source organism: Tachysurus fulvidraco (assembly GCF_022655615.1). Classification (NCBI taxonomy): domain Eukaryota; kingdom Metazoa; phylum Chordata; class Actinopteri; order Siluriformes; family Bagridae; genus Tachysurus; species Tachysurus fulvidraco. Next base: position 2,966,075 of record NC_062521.1, read on the forward strand.
GGATTCGTATCATCTCAACACCAACTTGACAAACAGCATTACAAGAAATGAGGAAGTCTCTCAGAGGGGCATCTGCTGGAAGAAGAAGAAAAGAAATAAATAAAGCCCTCGTTTTGAGGCTCTTGTCTGTGTTTCAGGCTCAATAATCTGATT